>NC_091294.1:4502286-4509786 GCF_038502225.1 Cherax quadricarinatus | reverse complement strand
TTTACAAGGCAGGTGACAGGTCCTTCGCTTCGAACTATAGACCAATAAGCCTTACCTCCATAGTGGGAAAATTTATGGAATCAATAATTGCCGAAGCAATTCGTAGCCATCTTGACAGGCACAGATTGATTAATGATTCTCAACACGGTTTTACAAAGGGGCGTTCCTGTCTTACGAATTTACTAACTTTTTTCACTAAGGTGTTTGAGGAGGTAGATCATGGTAATGAATATGATATTGTGTATATGGACTTCAGTAAGGCTTTCGATAGAGTTCCACACCAGAGGCTATTGAGGAAACTTAAGGCACACGGAATAGGAGGAGAAATTTTTTCCTGGTTAGAGGCATGGTTGACAAATAGACAGCAGAGAGTTTGCATAAATGGGGAGAAATCAGAATGGGGGCACGTCACAAGCGGTGTTCCTCATGGGTCAGTGTTGGGCCCGTTGTTGTTCACAATTTACATGAACGACATAGATGAGGGAATAAATAGCGACATAAGCAAATTTGCTGATGACACCAAAATATGCCGTCCAATTCATTCTAATGAGGACACTAGAGCACTCCAGGATGATTTGAATAGACTGATGCAATGGTCCGAGAAGTGGCAGATGCAGTTTAATATTGACAAATGCAAAGTTCTAAATGTTGTACAGTTAAATAACCATGCCACATATAAACTAAATAATATAGATCTTAACACTACCGATTGCGAAAAGGATTTAGGAGTTCTGGTTAGCAGTAACCTAAAACCAAGACAACAGTGCATTAGTGTTTGCAATAAAGCTAACAGAATTCTTGGCTTCATATCTAGAAGTATAAATAATAGAAGTCCTCAGAATGTTCTTCAACTCTGTATATCCTTGGTTAGGCCTCATTTTGACTATACTGCTCATTTCTGGTCACTGTATTACAGAATGGATATAAATGCTCTGGAAAACGTACAATGGAGGATGACAAAGATGATCCCATGTATCAGAAATCTTCCCTATGAGGATAGACTGAAGACCCTAAATCTGCACTCTCGAAAGGCGTAGAATTAGGGGGGATATGATCGAGGTGTATAAATGGAAAACAGGAATAAATAAAGGGGATGTGAATAGTGTGCTGAAAATTTCCAGCCAAGACAGGACTCGCAGCAATGGTTTCAAGCTGGAAAAATTCAGATTCAGGAAGGATATAGGAAAGTACTGGTTTGGAAATAGAGTTGTGGATGAGGGGAACAAACTCCCGAGTACAGTTATTGAGGCTAAAACGTTGATTAGTTTTAAAAATAGATTAGATAAATACATGAGTGAGTGTGGGTGGGTGTGAGTTGGACCTGACTAGCTTGTGCTGCTGCTGCTGGGTCTGGTACAGTGCTCCATCCTTGAGTGGGGATGACCAGACTGGGTGAGTCATTGGGATAATCCGGGGGGTGGGTCATTGGTCTAATCCGGGGGGGGGACATGGACCTGCTCCGCATGGGTCACTAGGCCTGTTGCAGTGTTCCTTCTTTCTTGTGTTCTTATGTTGGCTGTTGTTGATGAGATCATTCCTTTCTAGGTGTTCCACCACTCTTCTCTTGATAATCTTCTCCATGATTTTGCATACTCTACATGTCAGTGACACTGGTCTGTAGTTTAGTGCTTCATGTCTGTCTCCTTTTTTAAAGATTGGGACTACATAAACCATACCCCCGGCCGGGATTGAACCCGCGGTCATAGAGTCTCAAAACTCCAGCCCGTCGCGTTAGCCACTAGACTACATTTGGTGACGTGTACTTAGCTCAGTGGTGACGTGTACTTAGCTCAGTGGTGACGTGTACTTAGCTCAGTGGTGACGTGTACTTAGCTCAGTGGTGACGTGTACTTAGCTCTGTGAAGACCTGTTTGTGTGCTCTTGAGTGGTGACCTGTACTTTGAGTGCTGACCTATACTTAACTCTGTGAAGAAGTGTCTTGTTTGCTCCCGTGGACTGAACCAAGATGCCCTCCATCGAGCAACTTTACCAGCAACTTAAGGAAGAATTGAGGGCAGCGAAGATGGAGATACGGCGATTGACCGAGGAAAACAAGAGGATTCGTAGTAGTCCTCCTGTTTCGAGTCCTCAGGTCAAGAAGGGATCGTGGTCAGTGGTTGGACAGCAGGGGACGACGAAGTTGACGATCAAGAAGACGAATGGAAAGCCAGAAACGATGAAGAAGAAAGAGACTGCTGTGGAAACTCCCGTGGAAACCTCCAACGCATTCTCGGTGCTACCCGACGAATGTGAGTCTACTACTGGGATCGTCACGACGAACGACAACAAGGAAGGTAAGAATATTGTTGTTGTTGGGGATAGCCAGGTTAGATACATGGATAGGGCATTCTGCTTGAAGGACAGGAGTAGGAGACAAAGGGTATGCTTTCCTGGGGCTGGGATGGAGGACATTGTTAGCCGGCTTGACAACATCATGAACGGTAATGGGATCAATCCTATTATTTGCCTCAGTGCTGGAGGCAATGATGTAGGCAAGCGTAGAAGTGAGGATTTAGTTAGAAAGTTCAGTACAGCTATAGACATGATTAGGAAGAAGGGGGGGCGCCCTGTTATATGTGGCATTTTGCCAAGAAGAGGTGTTGGTAATGAATGGTTGTCCAGAGCAATTGGTATTAATTGTTGGCTGGATAAACACTGTAAGGATAATGCAGTACCATTCATTGACAACTGGGACAACTTCTATGGCCGAAATGACATGTATGCCAGGGATGGGGTTCACTTATCCAGGGCAGGTGTGGGTTTTCTTGCTAACTCAGTTGAGGGGGTTGTTAGGACTTTAAACTAGGATTAGTTAGAGGTATGGGTTTAGAAATGATTAATAATGAGTATGGATATATTGACTTATGCTCTGATATTAAGAATCTTAATGGTAACTGTCATGGAGTAACTCTGGGTAATGATAATTTCAGAAATTGTGTAAAAACAAAGATGAATAGGAAAAATGTGCAGAAGAAAAAACATATGATGGTATTTTATGCTAACAGTCGAAGTGCAAGAAATAAAATTAATGAACTACGTTTGGTAGCATGTGCTGGGAACTTTGATATCATTGCATTAACTGAAACGTGGTATGATTTAAAGAGTCGGGATATGACTGCTGAGTGTAATATTCAGGGATTTAAGTTGTTCAATGTGGATAGATGTAATGGGAACGGGGGAGGAGTTGCATTGTATGTTCGAGAAAATATTAATTGTTGCATAAAAACAGGTATAAAAATAGATGGAGCAGTAACAGAGTCTGTTTGGGTAGAGTTCGTGGAGGGTCAAGAAAAACTAATTCTAGGTGTAATATACCGACCTCCAGGCTTGGATCACGACAGAGGGAGACTTCTTTGGGACGAAATTGTTAGGGCTTCTGGACACAGTAACGTAGTCATAGTAGGGGACTTTAACTTTAGCCAAATTGACTGGAATTCTTTGACAGGTAATCTAGAGTCCAGTGACTTCATGGAAACAGTTCAGGACTGTTTTCTGAAACAGAGTGTAACTGAGCCTACCAGGGGTAATAATTTGCTAGACCTAGTCTTGTCAAATAAGGAAACACTCGTGAATAATCTGGAGATCACTGAAGAGCTTGGCGCAAGTGATCACAAATCCATCACCTTTAGCATTAATTGGGAATGCAAGAATAATGATAATACAGTAAAAATCCCTGATTTTCGTTCTGCCGATTATAATGGACTTAGGGAACATCTGTCTAATCTTGATTGGGGTTATCTAGCTAATGATTTTATTGGTGATAATCATACTTATGAATATGAAGGGATCTGCTTTTATGATTGTTTTCTTAATAATGTACACAGTGCCCAGAGTATATACATTCCCAAGAGAGAAATTAGGTCTAATAATAACGATCCCAAATGGGTTAACAGGAGGCTAAAGCATCTATTAGGGGAGAAAAGGGGAATTTATAGGCGCATCAGAAGAGGAGAGGTTAACCTTACTGACCAATATGTTCAGCTTAAAAGAGAAGTAAAAAAGGCGATTAGAAAGGCTAAACGTGACTATGAAATTAGAGTTGCTAATGAATCAAAGACTAATCCAAAGGGGTTCTTTCAAGTGTATAGGACGAAGGTGAAGGAAAAAGTAGGACCTCTGAAATCTGGGAATGGACAGCTGACGGATAATGAACTGGAAATGTGTTCCTTATTTAATGACTATTTTTTGTCAGTTTTTACACAGGAAGATGTAAATGAGATTCCAGTAATTAACAATTATTTGGTTCCTGATGAATTTAAGGTAACTAATATTACTGTCACGAGGGACATGGTTATTAAACAGATAGACAAACTGAAACAAAATAAGTCCCCGGGACCCGATGAGTTGTTTTCAAGGGTACTTAAGGAATGCAAGATGGAGCTTAGTCAGCCATTAACGAGTGTATTCAATGCGTCCATCCTTACCAGTGTTGTGCCAGAGTTGTGGAAGATGGCTAATGTGGTTCCTATATTCAAATCAGGGGATAAGTCCACTCCTTCAAATTACCGTCCAATAAGCCTGACATCTATAGTGGGCAAGTTATTAGAATCAATTATAGCTGACATTATCAGAAGTCACCTTGAAGAGCATAACTTGATAAATGAATCTCAGCATGGATTCACGAGAGGTCGTTCCTGCCTGACAAACTTACTGACGTTCTTCAATAGAACATTTGAGGCAGTTGACAGTAATAAGGAATATGATATTGTTTATTTGGATTTTAGTAAAGCCTTCGACAGAGTACCTCACAAGAGACTCTTAAGAAAAGTGGCAGCTCATGGTATAGGAGGTAAAATTCTAGCATGGATTGAGGCATGGCTTACCAATAGAAAGCAGAGAGTTACCATTAATGGAGTGAAATCTGAATGGGGATTAGTCACTAGTGGCGTTCCACAAGGATCAGTTTTAGGCCCTCTCTTGTTCATAATTTACATTAATGACCTTGATGAAGGGATTACTAGTGACATGAGTAAGTTTGCTGATGATACAAAGATAGGCCGTATAATTCACTCTGAGGAGGATATCAATGAACTCCAGGACGATTTGAACAAATTAATGTCTTGGTCTGAGAAATGGCAGATGAAGTTTAATGTGGATAAGTGTAAGGTACTTGCCCTTGGTAATGAAAATAACCCTCGAAGCTATAATCTAGGTGAAGTAGAGCTTGGCCATACAGAATGTGAAAAAGACTTGGGAGTCATGGTAAGCAGAAATCTAAAGCCAAGACAGCAGTGCCTCAGTGTGCGCAACAAGGCCAACAGATTACTTGGATTTATCTCAAGAAGTATAAGTAACAGAAGTCCAAAAGTTATTTTACAGCTCTATACATCACTAGTGAGGCCTCATTTAGATTATGCTGCTCAGTTTTGGTCCCCTTACTACAGGATGGACATAGACTCATTAGAGAACATACAGAGAAGAATGACTAAAATGATTTACTGTGTAAGGAACCTCCCGTATGAAGATAGACTTAAAGCCTTAAATCTCCACTCTCTGGAGAGGCGTAGAATGAGGGGAGATATCATTGAAGTGTATAAGTGGATGACGGGCATAAACAAGGGAGACATTAATAAAGTACTGAGGGTGTCGAACCAGGTAAGAACCAGGAATAATGGATTTAAGTTGGATAAATTTAGATTTAGAAAGGACATAGGTAAGTACTGGTTTTCTAACAGAGTTGTAGATGCGTGGAACAGTCTTCCCAGTGGGGTGATAGAGGCTAGGACCTTGGACAAATATATGAGAGGGAGGGGCTGGGTTTGATTGGTGTTGGGGGGTGCTGGAGTTGTTTCTTGAGTAGCTCTAGGTAGTTGTCGTTTTGATGAGGACCTGCCTCGTATGGGCCAGTAGGCCTTCTGCAGTGTTCCTACATTCTTATGTTCTTATGTTCTTCCATACCTCAGGTAATCTCCCTGTTTTGATAGATGTATTGAATATTGTTGTTAGGGGTACACATAGCGCCTCTGCTCCCTCTCTCAAGACCCATGGGGAGATGTTATCTTGCCCCATTGCCTTTGAGGTATCTAGCTCACCCAGAAGCCTCTTCGCTTCTTCCTCGGTTGTGTGCACTGTGTCCAGCACATGGTGATGTGCCCCACCTCTCCGTTTTTCTGGAGCACCTTCTGTCTCCTCTGTGAACACTTCTTTGAATCTCTTGTTGAGTTCCTCACATACTTCACGGTCATTTCTTGTTGTCTCTCCTCCTTCCTTCCTTAGCCTGATTACCTGGTTCTTGACGTTGTTTTCCTCCTGATGTGAACACAAGGGTATCTTGGTACAGACCATCAACTTCGACCTCTACTAGTGAGAACGGCTGGGTTTGAGAGGGACCTGCCCTCCCAAAGCAACCTACGTCTCACCTCCTGGCACTATATAAAGGCTCCATCCTGTCACTTCAACTTCATATTGTTTCAGACAACGGAACAATGCTCTTCTCCAGACTGAGGGACTGACCACCTCAAAACTTTAAGGGTGATGGACTGATTACATCGTCTTCAAGTATCTTCTGCTTCTATCAACTTTTCTGTACTCGACTGAAGAAGCCTACTGTGTAGGCGAAACGTTTCGAAATAAAGATACCTAACTGTTGCATATGTGTCTTACCTAACATTTCCTCCTGATGTGGCTGTATAACAGTTTCGGGTCAGATTTGGCTTTCGCTGCTATGTCATTTTCATATTGTCTTTGGGCCTCCCTTCTTATCTGTGCATATTCATTTCTGGTTCTACGACTGCTCTCCTTATTCTCCTGGGTCCTTTGCCTTCTATATTTCTTCCATTCCCTAGCACACTTGGTTTTTGCCTCCCTGCACCTTTGAGTGAACCATTGGGTCATCCTGGCTTTTTCATTATTCCTGTTACCCTTGGGTACAAACCTCTCCTCAGCCTCCTTGCATATTGTTGCTACATATTCCATCATCTCATTAACTGGCTTCCCCTGCCAGTTCTCTGTCCCACTGAACCCCGTTCAGGAAGTTCCTCATTCCTGTGTAGTCCCCTTTCTTGTAGTTTGGCTTCATTCGTCCTGGCCTTCCTACTTCTCCCTCCAATTGTAGCTCTACTGTGTATTCGAAGCTTAAAACCACATGATCGCTGGCCCCAAGGGGTCTTTCATATGTGATGTCCTCAATATCTGCACTACTCAAGGTGAATACTAAGTCCAGCCTTGCTGGTTCATCCTCTCCTCTCTCTCTTGTAGTGCCCCTTACGTGTTGTTACATGAAGTTTTCCAGTACCACCTCCATCATCTTATCCCTCCATGTATCTTGGCCCCCATGCGGCTCCAAGTTCTCCCAATCGATCTCCTTGTGGTTAAAGTCACCCATGATCAGGAGCTTTGCCCTGCATGCATGAGCTCTTCTGGCCACTGCAGCCAGTGTGTAAACCATCGCTCTATTGCTCTCGTCATACTCTTGCCTTGGCCTCCTGCTGTTCTGTGGTGGGTTATACATCACTGCTATTACCACCTTGGGACCTCCAGAGTGAAGCGTTCCTGCTATGT
>NC_091294.1:4357286-4499786 GCF_038502225.1 Cherax quadricarinatus | reverse complement strand
ACTTCTTGACTGAGTGAAGAGTGTCGCCAGAGTGAGAGTGAGGCAAGGGCAGGCAGGCTGGCGTGCCCACCGAGAGGCCTGGCTACAGAGGGCAGCACCTTAGTGCCGCGAAATGTGAACTAAGCTGGCAGACAGCATGGGCTGTCTGTGCAGACAGTATAGGCTGTCTACATATGCTCGGCCACCTACCTCGCATCGTCCCGATGTGACAATACTGGTGGTAAAAGAAAACTCAGTCTCTCTCTCGTAGGAACAGGGCACAGAACACAAAATAAAAACATATATATACATATGGACATGGAAAAAAACTTCCTACAGGGAGGGAAGAAAAAAACATGTGGGGTGTGCTAAGCATCGTGGTCATAGGCAGTGAGCGTCAATGGGCATCACTGCACGCCTTCCTGCGTCTGGACAGATACTGCAACACAGGAGACATCGCTGCGGCTGAGCTGTGACATAACAGGGTATGGTCTCCTCTGGAACGGTGAAGCAGTCATCGTAGGAGTCGCTGCAGGTTTTCACTCAACCTGAGGCACGACATGCTGGTGCCCTCGAGTGAGGCGTCGACAAAACTCGGCAACTGGGCAGGACTTCTGGTAAGCGACTCAGGAGGACACTTCTTGACTGGTACTGTCGCTGGGCTGTCACTGCCGGCGAGCATTGAGCGAGTCATGGAGCGAGTCGTGGCAGAGACAACTGGGTGAAACATCTGGGAGTCGTAACATCATACACCAGACTGCAGTGAGAGAGCTAGCAGTCAAAGTGACATCTTCTTTGTGAAGGCTGCTCACTGAAGCTTGTGACACGAGGCTGACACAGCGCCTGCCGACAGGACTAACTGAGGCTTGACGAGTGTCATTCTCTCGGCAGTTGGAGTTATAGCAGAGGTTAGTCTAAGCGTCCCCAGACTTGTTTCTCTACATATAACTGCACTCTGAAGGTCTGGTGGTGAAGTGAAACAAATCTCGATGGGAATCGTAGCAGGTACGATTCTGCAGAACATCACGAGCGATGAGCATAAAAGCTTTCTGTACAAGGGCTCGGGGCTCAGAGCTGACTGATAACAACTGTCAAATGCACTGGTCACATCAGGTGACTTAGCACAGTGATGCTACTCAGGTCTGGCTCAGACCTCACTGGACACACAGAAACTTTAAACACACCCACGGTACATGCGGTACAACAACATGTGAGAACACTGACTGAGAGGAATTAATTAACACACGACATATATCTTCTCTCAATCTTCTCGACAATACTGAAATAATTACTAGAAACACTCGATGTGACATGTGACGTCGGCGTGATGTCGCGAGGTGACGTCAGCAGCACTGTGATGTCAGCAGACATCTCGAGGTGACGTCAGGCAGACATCGTGACGTCATGAAGTTGGGCAGTATCGTGGGTGACATCAATGTGATGTGGGCAGCAGACCACAGCATGAGGCCTGGGACATCTGGCTCGGCAACTCACGTGGTTAGTAGATCCATGTGACATCGCCCACACCCAACGTGGTGTCGGGATCCACGTGGTGTCATGATCTATGTGGCTTGCTGATCTACGTGGCATGCTGAGCCACGTAGCTTCGAGTGACCTCGGGCACTCGGATACACAGCTCTGGCAATGAATCACACGAAATACAGCAGAAAACACAGCAGAGGGAGTGGGCAGTGGTGAGTGTATGGTAGATGGGTGAGTGTGAGTAGGATGAGCATGGGCAAGGTGAGGAACGGCCACTTCCTCCTCCTCCTTCCCACCCACAAACACTTGGAGAAGCTCACACTGGATGCAGAAATCACCACAAACTCACCTCTGGCTTGCTGAAACAGCTGTGCTGAGCTGAACAACAACAGCAACATACAAGTGACGCTGAACACGTAACTTGAGAAACAGCGTGGGACACTGTAGCATGGGGTTGCTTACAATTCTCTTACAATTCACTTACAATTCTCGAAGAAATTTGGCAAATTCCTGTGTCTGGATGCTCAGACGTGCAGATACGACATCAGGATAACTCGTTAAGAGACGGATGCTTCTTGTATAGGGTGATAAAGTGAAGATGACTTCATACCTTCCTTCCTCTCTCTGGGCAAACACAACTGCTGCGACCACTGCTTCCCACCATTTATAACCCGTTTGTTTGGTGTTCTGGTAGCGGGGAGTAAATAATACGTCTTCAGAGGCTTCTTACTTTATTTGTAAAGTCGTGGTGGGTACACAGGCTAGTGTTTTGTGCCCATGGCCCGTGCAGGGCCATCCCACGAGAGAGAGCTAGTAGGACTACTTCTTGACTGAGTGAAGAGTGTCACCAGAGTGAGAGTGAGGCAAGGGCAGGCAGGCTGGCGTGCCCACCGAGAGGCCTGGCTACAGAGGGCAGCACCTTAGTGCTGCAAAATATGAACTAAGCTGGCAGACAGCATGGGCTGTCTGTGCAGACAGTACAGGCTGTCTACAGTTATCCCTCACTACCACTTTACTCCTTGCACTCTCGTCTATGCTATTTCTACTCTAATTCTAGTAATAGCTTGCAGGAGTGAGTGACCAGTATTTAACAGTGATGCAAGACCAGAACTCAACCCTGCAACATGCAACCTCAACAGGTGAATACTTGCGCTGGCAGCGGTGTGATGGCAAGTTGCCAGATGCTGATGACGTAGTCGTCGTATATAGGCCTTCTATCACTATTTTGTAACTCCTTCACCTGTGATGTTTATAACCATATATGCTCATGCACCCTGTGTTCCTCAAGTGATTTTACTTTTCACTTATGACAGAATGCACTTCACATCCGGTGCTACACTTTATATGTATAATGGCATACAAACTGTTATGACGTCACTGCTTCAGCAGGCCTACTACTGCCACCTTCCCTTTTTGTATATTTTATTTTTCCTTTCTCCTTTTGCTTATTAACTTTTTCACTCTCACATTACGGTGCCCCACATTTCACTTGTTAACCAAACGCTGGTAATTCTTGAACACCCGCTTCCATACTCACTTTGATCTTTGTATGTTTGAATCTGTGTGGCAACAGTGCCTAGTAGACCCACAACGGTTTGGCACTTTAAAAAATTAATGATTTCAGGCTTCCTCTCGACTTTTTTTTAACTAATAACTTTAGTTATCACTCGTAGGATTGTTCATTGACGTTGTCACTACCACTGATTACTGCTAGCAGTTACTGGGTGCCTTAAAAACACTAAGGTTCTCGGAGCCTTGTGCACCCACGTCTGCACCCATCATGTGTGTGTGTGTGTGTGTGTGTGTGTGTGTGTGTGTGTGTGTGTGTGTGTGTGTGTGTGTGTGTATGTGTGTGTGTGTGCGTGTGTAGTGTAGTGTATGTGGTGTGTGTGTAGTGTGTGTAGGTGTGGATTCCAAACTGATGCTGCATACTCCAGTATGGGCCTGACGTAAATGGTGTACAGAGTCTTGAACGATTCCTTACTGAGGTACCGGAACGCTATCCGTAGGTTTGCCAGACGCCCGTTTGCTGCAGCAGTTATCTGATTGATGTGCGCCTCAGGAGGTGTGCGCTGCGTTATACTCACTCCCAGATCTTTTTCCTTGAGTGAGGTTTGCAGTCTTTGGCCATCTTGACTATATTGTGTCTGTGGTCTTCTTTGCCTTTCCCCAATCTTAACATTTGGCAGGGTTAAACTCAAGGAACCAGTTGCTGGACCAGGCTTGTAGCCTGTCCAGGTCTCTTTGTAGTCCTGCTTGATCCCCGTCTGATTTGATTCTTCTCATTAACTTCACATCATCTGCAAACAAGGACACTTCTGAGTCTATCCCTTCCGTTATGAGTTGAAGAACAACCTGAGGACTTCTATTATTTATACTTCTAGATATGAAGCCAAGAATTCTGTTAGCTATATTGCAAACACTAATGCACTGTTGACATGGTTTTAGATTACTGCTAACCAGAACTCCTAAATCCTTTTCGCAATCAGTAGTAATGTTGATCTTAATACTACTGATTGCAAAAAGGATTTAGGAGTTCTGGTTAGCGGCAATCTAAAACCAAGACAACAGTGCATTAAGAACATAAGAACATAAGAACATAAGAAAGGAGGAACACTGCAGCAGGCCTGTTGGCCCATACTAGGCAGGTCCTTTACAATTCATCCCACTAACAAAACATTTGCCCAACCCAATTTTCAATGCCACCCAAGAAACAAGCTCCGATGTGCAAGTCCCACTCAAATCCAACCCCTCCCACTCATGTACTTATCCAACCTAAATTTGAAACTACCCAAAGTCCTAGCCTCAATAACCCAACTAGGTAGACTGTTCCACTCATCAACTACCCTATTTCCAAACCAATACTTTCCTATGTCCTTTCTAAATCTAAACTTATCTAATTTAAATCCATTACTGCGGGTTCTCTCTTGGAGAGATATCCTCAAGACCTTGTTAATATCCCCTTTATTAATACCTATCTTCCACTTATACACTTCGATCAGGTCTCCCCTCATTCTTCGTCTAACAAGTGAATGTAACTTAAGAGTCTTCAATCTTTCTTCATAAGGAAGATTTCTAATGCTATGTATTAATTTAGACATCCTACGCTGAATGTTTTCTAACGAATTTATGTCCATTCTGTAATATGGAGACCAGAATTGAGCTGCATAATCTAGGTGAGGCCTTACTAATGATGTATAAAGCTGCAGTATGACCTCTGGACTTCTGTTGCTTACACTTCTTGATATAAATCCCAGTAATCTATTTGCCTTATTACGTACGCTTAGGCATTGCTTACCATAACCCCCAAGTCCTTTTCGCAATCTGTATGGCTAAGTTCTACATTATTTAACTTATAAGTGCTAGGGTTATGGACACTCCCGAGCTTCAGAACCTTGCATTTATCTACATTGAACATTGAACTACATTGTTCGCAATAAAGCTAACAGAATTCTTGGCTTCATATTTAGAAGTATAAATAATAGAAGTCCTCAGGTTGTTCTTCAACTCTGTATATCCTTGGTTAGGCCTCATTTAAACTATGCTGCTCAGTTCTGGTCACCATATTACAGAATGGATATAAATGCTCTGGAAAACGTACAGAGGAGGATGACAAAGATGATCCCATGTATCAGAAATCTTCCCTATGAGGATAGACTGAGAGCCCTGAATTTGCACTCTCTCAAAAGGCGTAGAATTAGGGGGGATGTGATCGAGGTGTATAAATGGAAAACAGGAATAAATAAAGGGGATGTAAATAGCGTGCTGAAAATTTCCAGCCAAGACAGGACTCGCAGCAATGGTTTCAAGTTGGAAAAATTCAGTTTCAGGAAGGATATAGGAAAGCACTGGTTTGGTAATAGAGTTGTGGATGAGTGGAACAAACTCTCGGGTACAGTTATTCAGGCTAAAACGTTGTGTAGTTTTAAAAATTGGTTAGAAAAATACATGAGTGGGTGTGAATGGGTGTGAGTTGGACCTGACTAGCTTGTGCTGCTGCTGTTGGGTCTGGTACAGTGCTCCATCCTTGAGTGGAGGTGACCAGACTAGGTGGGTCATTAGGCTAATCCGTGGGGGTGGGTCATTGGTCTAATCCGGGGGGGGGACATGGACGTGCTCTGCATGGGTCAGTAGGCCTGTTGCAGTGTTCCTTCTTTCTTATGTTATTATGTCATTCACATATACCAAAAGCAGCACAGGTCCTAGGACTGACCCCTGTGGAACCCCGCTTGTCACAGGCGCCCACTCGTCATGTACCATGACTCGTTGTTGCCTCCCTGTCAGGTATTCTCTGATCCATTGCGGTGCTTTTCCTGTTGTGTGTGTCTGATCATCTAGCTTTTGCAGTAACCTCTTGTGAGGAACTGTGTCGAAGGCCTTCTTGCAGTCCAAAAAAATGCAGTCGATCCACCCATCTCTCTCTTCTCTTACTTCTGTCACCTTGTCATAAAGCTCCAGTAGGTTTGTGACACAGGATTTTCCTTCCTGGAAACCGTGCTGGTTGTCAATTATACACTTGCTTCTTTCCAGATGCTCCACCACTCTCCTCCTGATGATCTTCTCCATGACTTTGCATACTATACACGTTAGTGACACAGGTCTGTAGTTTAATGCCTCATGTCTGTCTACTCTTTTAAAAATTGGGACTACATTTGCCATCTTCCATACCTCAGGGAGTTGCTCAGTTTCAATGGATGTGTTGAAGATCCTTGTTAATGGCACACACAGCATCTCTGCTCCCTCTCTAAGGACCCACGGAGAGATGTTGTCTGGTCCCACCGCCTTTGAGGTGTCAAGTTCACATAGCAGCTTCTTCACCTCCTCCTTGGTTATGTGTACCTCACCCAGCACTTGTTGGTGTACCCCCCTGTTCTGATTTCCTGGAGTCCTACTGGTTTCCACTCTAAATACTTCTTAAAATCTCGTGTTGAGCTCCTGACATACCTCTCGGTCGTTTCTTGTGAACTCCCCATCACCCTTCCTCATGCTGATTACCTGGTCCTTGACTGTTGTTTTCCTCCTGATGTGGCTATACAACAGCTTCGAGTCAGACTTGACTATCTATGCTATGTCATTTTCATATTGTCGCTGAGCCTCCCTTCTTATCTGTGCATATTCGTTTCTGGCTCTTCGGCTAATCTCTTTGTTTTCTTGAGTTCTCTGTCTTCTGTACCTTTTCCATTCTCTAGTACACCTAGTTTTTACCTCCCTACATCTTTGGGTGAACCAAGGACTCGTTCCGTTCTTCCCATTATTTCTGTTTCCCTTGGGAACAAACCTCTCCTCTGCATCCTTGCATTTTGTTGCCACATAGTCCATCATTTCTTGTACTAGTTTTCCTGCCAGTTCCCTCTCCCACTGAATGTCTTGCAGGAAGTTTCTCATGCCTGAGTAGTTCCCCCTTTTGTAGTTTGGTTTTTCCCATTCTATTCCTGCTACTCTCTCCACTTGAAGCTCAACTATGTAGTCAAAGCACAGAACCACATGATCACTAGCTCCTAGAGGCTTTTCATACATGATATTCTCGATGTGCAAACTACTCAAGGTGAATACAAGGTCCAGTCTTGCTGGATCATCCTCACCTTTCTCTGGTCATGTCTCTAACGTGTTGATGCATGAGGTTTTCCAGTACCACATCCATCATCTTGGCTCTCCATTTTTCGGGACCCCCATGGGGCTTCAGGTTTTCCCAGTCAATCTCCTTGTGATTGAAATCACCCATAACTAGTAACTTTGCTCCCCCCATGTGTGCTCTTCTGGCCACCTCGGCTAGTGTGTCGACCATTGCTCTGTTGCTCTCATCGTATTCTTCTCTTGGCCTCCTGCAGTTCCGTGGTGGGTTGTACATTACTGCAATTATCACCATATGTCCCTCAGACTGGATTGTTCCTACTAAGTAGTCCTTTTCGCCCGTGCCATCCATTCCTTCCATTTTCTTAAAACCCCACTGGTTTTTAATGAGCAGTGCAACTCCTCCTCCCCTTCTCCTCCCTCTGTCTTTCCTGAGGATTTGATATCCGGGTGGAAAGGTTGCATCTGTTATCATTCTGGTGAGTTTTGTTTCTGTGAGTGCTATTATGTCTGGTAATGTCTCCTCGATTCTTTCATGCCACTCCTCACACTTATTTGTTATTCCATCTGCATTTGTATACCACACCTTCAACTTCTTTTCTTAGATTGTTGTCTGGGGGGTACATTGGGGTTGGGGAAGTGGGAGACCTGATAAGGAACTATGGGTGGTTGCTTTGGGGGTGGAGTTTGTGATGCAGTGGGTGGGGGTATTCGATATGGCATGGATGTTTTGGTTTAGAATGTTTGGTTGCACTGGGGTTGACCTGGTTGGGGGGCTTCTATAGGAAGTTGTGAAGGAAGCTGTATTTGATCTTCTTCCTGGGTCTGGGATCTCCTGTCTGTCTCCTCCATCCCCTCTCTTTCCTCCTTTGCGTGTGTGTTTGTGTGAGTGTGTGTGTGTGTGTGTGTGTGTGTTTGTGTGAGTGTGTGTGTGTGTGTTTGTGTGAGTGTGTGTGTGTGTGTGTAGTGTATGTCGTGTGTGTGTAGTGTGTGTGTGTAGTGTGTGCATGTAGTGCGTGTGCGTAGTGTGTGTGTGTACTCACCTATTTGTACTCACCTATTTGTGGTTGCAGGGGTCGAGTCACAGCTCCTGGCCCCGCCTCTTCGCTGATTGCTACTAGGTCCTCTCTCTCCCTGCCCCATGAGCTCTATCATACCTCGCCTTAAAACTATGTATGGTTCCTGCCTCCACCACATCACTTTCTAGGCTATTCCATGGCCTGACTACTCTATGACTGAAGAAATACTTCCTAACATCCCTTTGATTCATCTGAGTCTTCAACTTCCAATTGTGACCTCTTGTGTCTGTGTCCCATCTCTGGAACATCCCTTCTTTGTCCACCTCGTCTATTCCGCGCAGTATTTTATATGTCGTTATCATGTCTCCCCTGACCCTCCTGGCCTCCAGTGTCGTCAGGCCGATTTCCCTCAACCTTTCTTCATAGGATAATCCCCGTATCTCTAAGACTAGTCTTGTTGCAAACCTTTGCACTTTCTCTAATTTCTTGACGTGCTTGACTAGGTGTGGATTCCAAACTGGTGCTGCATACTCCAGTATGGGCCTGACGTAGATGGTGTACAGAGTCTTGAATGAATCCTTACTGAGGTATCGGAACGCTATCCGTAGGTTTGCCAGGCGCCCGTATGCTGCAGTAGTTATCTGATTGATGTGCGCCTCAGGAGATATGCTCGGTGTTATACTCACCCCCAGATCTTTTTCCTTTAGTGAGGTTTGCAGTCTTTGGCCATCTAAACTATATTGTGTCTGCGGTCTTCTTTGCCCTTCCCCAATCTTCATGACTTTGCATTTGGCAGGGTTAAATTCAAGGAGCCAGTTGCTGGACCAGGCTTGTAGCCTGTCCAGATCTCTTTGTAGTCCTGCCTGATCCTCGTCCGATTCGATTCTTCTCATTAACTTCACATCGTCTGCAAACAAGGACACTTCTGAGTCTATCCCTTCCGTTATGTCGTTCACGTATACCAAGAACAGCACAGGTCCTAGGACTGACCCCTGTGGAACCCCGCTTGTCACAGGCGCCCACTCTGACACCTCGTCGCGTACCATGACTCGTTGTTTCCTCCCTGTCAGATATTCTCTGATCCATTGCAGTGCCTTTCCTGTTATGTGTGCCTGGTCCTCTAGCTTTTGCAGTAACCTCTTGTGAGGAACTGTGTCGAAAGCCTTCTTGCAGTCCAAAAATACGCAGTCGATCCACCCCTCTCTCTCTTGTCTTACTTCTGTCACCTTGTCATAAAACTCCAGTAGGTTTGTGACACAGGATTTTCCTTCCCTGAAACCGTGCTGGTTGTCAATTATACACTTGTTTCTTTCCAGGTGCCCCACCACTCTCCTGCTGATGATCTTCTCCATGACCTTGCATACTATACACGTTAGAGATACAGGTCTGTAGTTTAGTGCCTCATGTCTGTCTCCCTTTTTAAAAATTGGGACTACATTTGCCATTTTCCATACCTCAGGGAGTTGCCCAGTTTCAAATGATGTGTTGAAGATCTTTGTTAATGGCTCACACAATATCTCTGCTCCCTCTTTAAGGACCCATGGAGAGATGTTGTCTGGTCCCACCGCCTTTGAGGTGTCAAGTTCGCATAGCAGCTTCTTCACCTCCTCCTTGGTTATATGTACCTCATCCAGCACTTGCTGGTGTGCCCCCCTGTTCTGATTTCTTGGAGTCCTACTGGTTTCCACTATAAATACCTCTTTAAATCTTGTGTTGAGCTCCTGACATACCTCTCGGTCGTTTCTTGTGAATTGCCCATCACCCTTCCTCAGTCTGATTACCTGGTCCTTGACTGTTGTTTTCCTCCTGATGTGGCTGTACAACAGCTTCGGGTCAGTCTTTACTTTTGATGCTATGTCATTTTCATATTGTCTCTGAGCCTCCCTTCTTATCTGTGCATATTCGTTTCTGGCTCTTCGGCTGATTTCTTTATTTTCCTGAGTTCTCTGTCTTCTGTACCTTTTCCATTCTCTAGTACACCTAGTTTTTGCCTCCCTACACCTTTGGGTGAACCAAGGACTCGTTCTGTTCTTCCCATTATTTCTGTTTTCCTTGGGAACAAACCTCTCCTCTGCCTCCTTGCATTTTGTTGCTACATAGTCCATCATTTCTTGTACTGGTTTTCCTGTCAGTTCCCTCTCCCACTGAATGTCTTGAAGGAAGTTCCTCATGCCTGAGTAGTTCCCCCTTTTGTAGTTTGGTTTTTCCCAGCCTATTCCTGCTACTCTCTCCACTTGGAGCTCAACTATGTAGTCGAAGCACAGAACCACATGATCACTAGCTCCCAGGGGCCTTTCATACATGATACCCTCGATGTCCGAACTGCTCATGGTGAATACAAGGTCCAACCTTGCTGGTTCATCCTCTCCTCTCTCTCTGGTAGTGTCACTAACATGTTGATGCATGAGGTTCTCCAGTACCACATCCATCATCTTGGCTCTCCATGTTTCGGGACCCCCATGGGGCTCCAGGTTTTCCCAGTCAATCTCCTTGTGATTGAAATCACCCATAACTAGTAACTTTGCTCCCCCCATGTGTGCTCTCCTGGCCACCTCGGCTAGTGTGTTGATCATTGCTCTGTTGCTCTCATCGTATTCTTCTCTTGGCCTCCTGCAGTTCCGTGGTGGGTTGTACATTACTGCAATTATCACCTTCTGTCCCTCAGACTGGATTGTTCCTACTAAGTAGTCCCTTTCGCCCATGCCATCCATTCCTTCCATTTTCTCAAAACCCCACTGTGTGTGTGTGTGTGTGTGTGTGTAGTGTGTGTGTGTAGTGCGTGTGTGTTTGTCTGTGTGTATGTGTGTGCATGTGTGTGTGTGTATATGTGTGTGTGTGTGTGTGTATGTCTGTAGTGTATGTAGTGTGTGTGTAGTGTGTATGTAGTGTGTGTGTGTGTGTGTGTGTGTGTGTGTGTGTGTGTGTGTGTGTGTGTGTGTGTGTGTGTGTGTGTGTAGTGTGTGTGTGTGTGTGTGTGGTTTGTGTTTGTGTGTGTGTGTAGTGTGTGTCGTGTGTGTGTAGTGCGTGTGTGTAGTGTGTGTAGTGTGTGTAGTGTGCGTGTGAAGTGAGTGTGTGTGTGTGTGGTGTGTGAGTTTGTAATGTAGTGTGTGTGTGTGTGTGTGTGTGTGTGTGTGTGTGTGTGTGTGTGTGTGTGTGTGTGTGTGTGTGTGGTGTGAGTTTGTAATGTGTGTGGTGTGTGTGTGTGTGTTTTCTTTTGTGTGTAGTGTATGTAGTGTGTGTGTGCGTAGTGTGTGTAGTGTGTGTGTGTGTGTGTGTGTGTGTGTGTGTGTGTGTGTGTGTGTGTGTGCGTGTGTGTGTGTGTGTGTGTGTATGTAGTGTGTGTGTGTGTGTGTAGTGTGTGTGTGTGTGTGTGTGTGTGTGTGTGTGTGTATGTGTGTGTAGTGTGTGTGTGTGTGTGTGTGTGTGTGTGTGTGTGTGTGTGTGTGTGTGTTAGTGTGTGTGTGTGTCTGTGTCTGTGTGGTGTGTGTGTGTGTGTAGTGTACGTAGTGTGTGTGTGTGTAGTGTTTGTGTGTGTGTGTGTGTGTACTCACCTAGTTGTACTCACCTAGTTGAGATTGCAGGGGTCGAGTTCTAGCTTCTTGCCCCGCCTCTTAACTGGTCGCTACTAGGTCACTCTCCCTGAACCGTGAGCTTTATCATACCTCTGCTTAAAGCTATGTATGGATCCTGCCTCCAATACATCGCTTCCCAAACTGTTCCACTTCCTGACTACTCTGTGGCTGAAGAAATACTTCCTAACATCCCTGTGATTCATCTGTGTCTTCAACTTCCAACTGTGTCCTCTTGTTGCTGTGTCCCATCTCTGGAACATCCTGTCTTTGTCCACCTTGTCATTTCCTCTCAGTATTTTGTATGTCGTTATCATGTCCCCCTATCTCTGCTGTCCTTCAGTGTCGTCAGGTCGATTTTCCTTAACCTCTCCTCGTAGGACATACCCCTTATCTCGGGGTCTAGTCTTGTTGCAAACCTTTGCACTTTCTCTACTTTCTTTACGTGCTTGGCTAGGTGTGGGTTCCAGACTGGTGCCGCATACTCCAATATAGGTCTAACGTACACGGTGTACAGGGTCCTGAACGATTCCTTATTGAGATATCGGAATGCTTTTCTGAAGTTTGCTAGGAGCCCGTATGCTGCAGCAATTATTTGGTTGATGTGCTCTTTAGGAGATGTGCCTGGTGTTATACTCACCCCAAGATCTTTTTCCTTGAGTGAGGTTTGTATTCCCTTGCCCCCTAGACTGTACTCCGTCTGGGATCTTCTTTGCCCTTCCACAATCTTCATGACTTTGCACTTGGTGGGGTTGAACTCCAGGAGCCAATTGCTGGACCAGGTCTGCAACCTGTCCAGATACCTTTGTAGTTCTGCCTGGTCTTCGATCAAATGAATTCTTCTCATCAACTTCACGTCATCTGCAAACAGAGACACTTCGGGGTCTATTCCTTCCGTCATGTCGTTCACAAATACCAGAAACAGCACTGGTCCTAGGACTGACCCTTGTGGGACCCCGCTGGTCACAGGTGCCCACTCTGACACCTCGCCACATACCATGACTCGCTGCTGTCCTCCTGACAAGTATTCCCTGGTCCATTGTAGTGCCTTCCCTGTTATCCCTGCTTGGTCCTCCAGTTTTTGCACTAATCTCTTGTGTGGAGCTGTGTCAAATGCCTTCTTGCAGTCCAAGAAAATGTGTACTCACCTAGTTGAGGTTGCAGGAGTCGAGTCCAAGCTCCTGGCCCCGTGTGTGTGTGTATATGTGTGTGTGTGTGTTTGTGTGTGTGTGTGTGTGTGTGTGTGTGTGTGTGTGTGTGTGTGTAGTGTGCGTGTGTGTAGTGCATGTGTGTAGTGCGTGTATGTACTGTGTGTGTGTACTCTGTGTGTGTAGTGTGTGTGTGTAGTGTGCGTGTGTGTATTGTGTGTATGTAGTGTGTGTGTGTGTGTGTGTGTGTGTGTGTGTGTGTGTGTGTGTGTGTGTGTGTGTGTGTGTGTGTGTGTGTGTGTGTGCAGTGTGTGTGTAGTGTGTGTGTGTAGTGTGTGTGTGTAGTGTGTGTGTGTAGTGTGTGTGTGTAGTGTGCGTGTATGTAGTGTGTGTATGTAGTGTGTGTACTCACCTACTCACCTAGTTGTGGTTGCAGGGATCGAGACTCAGCTCCTGGCCCCGCGCGCTCGCGCGCGCGAGCGCGCGCGTGTGTGTGTGTGTGTGTGTGTGTGTGTAGTGTGTGTGTAGTGTGCACGTGTGTAGTATGTGTGTAAACCAGCAAATAATAGAGCCTGCTAGACTGGAGAATACACTAGACCTCATCTTCACTAACAATGATAATCTGATACGAAATGTCACCATATCAAAATCAATATACTCAGATCACAACATAATTGAGGTTCAGACATGTATGCGCGGAGCCCCAGACCGACAAAATGAGATCAGTCACGAGGGAGCCTTCACCAAATTCAACTTCAATAACAAGAACATAAAGTGGGACCAAGTAAACCAAGTCCTAAACGATATAAGCTGGGAAGATAGACTAAGCCACACAGACCCCAAATTATGCCTAGAACAGATTAACTCGGTGGCACTCGATGTATGCTCAAGGCTTATTCCTCTAAGAAAAAGAAGGAGTAGATGTAAAATAGAAAGAGACAGGCGCTCCCTTTACAGGCGATGGAAAAGAATAACAGAGCGGCTAAAAGAGGCCCATATATCTGAAATGCGTAGTGAGACACTGGTCAGAGAAATAGCAAACATCGAACTAAAGCTAAAGGAATCTTATACGAGTCAGGAATCGCAGGAAAAACTAAGAGCTATAAATGAAATCGAAAGAAACCCAATGTATTTATTTTCTTATGCCAAATCAAAGTCGAGGACAACATCCAGTATTGGGCCCCTGCTTAAACAAGATGGGTCCTACACAGAGGACAGCAAGGAAATAAGTGAGCTACTCAAGTTCCAACATGACTCAGTTTTTGGCAAGCCGCTAACCAGACTGAGAGTCGAAGATCTAAATGATTTTTTTTTATGACAGAGCCACAGGATTTGGTAAGCACAAGCCTACATGATGTTATCCTGACGTCAAATGACTTCGAACAGGCGATAAATGACATGCCCATGCACTCTGCCCCAGGGCCAGACTCATGGAACTCCGTGTTCATCAAGAACTGCAAGAAACCCCTATCACGTGCTTTAACCATCCTATTGAGAGGGAGCATGGACACGGGGGTCGTCCCACAGTTACTAAAAACAACAGACATAGCCCCACTCCACAAAGGGGGCAGCAAAGCAAAGCAAAAAACTACAGACCGATAGCACTAACATCCCATATCATATAAATCTTTGAAAGGGTCCTAAGAAGCAAGATCGCCACCCATCTAGATACCCATCAATTACACAACCCAGGGCAACATGGGTTTAGAGCAGGTCGCTCCTGTCTGTCCCAACTACTGGATCACTACGACAAGGTCCTAGATGCACTAGAAGACAAAAAGAATGCAGATGTAATATATACAGACTTTGCAAAAGCCTTCGACAAGTTTGACCATGGCGTAATAGCGCACAAAATGCGTGCTAAAGGAATAATAGGACAAGTTGGTAGAGGGATCTATAATTTCCTCACAAACAGAACACAAAGAGTAGTAGTCAACAGAGTAAAGTCTGAGGCGGCTACGGTGAAAAGCTGTTCCACAAGGCACAGTACTCGCTCCCATCTTGTTTCTCATCCTCATATCTGACATAGACAAGGATGTCAGCCACAGCACCGTGTCTTCCTTTGCAGATGACACCCGAATCTGCATGACAGTATGTTCCATTGCAGACACTACAAGGTTCCTGGCGGTCATCAACCAAATCTTTCAATGGGCTGCAGAAAACAATATGAAATTCAACGATGAGAAATTTCAATTACTCCGATATGGTAAACATGAGGAAATTAAAATTTCATCAGAGTACAAAACAAATTCCGGCCACGAAATAGAGCGAAAAACCAACGTCAAACACCTAGGAGTGATCATGTCGGAGGATCTCACCTTCAAGAACCATAACATTATATCAATCGCATCTGCTAGAAAAATGACAGGATGGAGAATGAGAACCTTCAAAACTAGGGAGGCCAAGCCCATGATGACACTCTTCAGGTCGCTTTTTCTATCTAGGCTGGAATATTGCTGCACACTAACAGCACCTTTCAAGGCAGGTGAAATTGCTGACCTAGAAAATGTACAGAGAACCTTCACGGGGCGCATAACGGAGATAAAACACCTCAATTACTGGGAGCGCTTGAAGTTCCTGAACCTATACTCCCTGGAATGCAGGCGGGAGAGATACATGATTATGTACACCTGGAAAATCCTAGAGGGACTAGTACCGAACTTGCACACGAAAATTACTCACAACGAAAGCAAAAGACTCGGTAGACGATGCAACATCCCCCCAATGAAAAGCAGGAGTGTCACTAGCACGTTAAGAGACAATACAATAAGTGTCAGGGGCCAGAGACTGTTCAACTGCCTCCCAGCATACATAAGGAGGATTACCAATATACCCCTGGCTGTCTTCAAGCAGGCACTGGACAAGCACCTAAAGTCGGTACCTGACCAACCGGGCTGTGGCTCGTACGTTGGATTGCGTGCAGCCAGCAGTAACAGCCTGGCTGATGAGGCTCTGATCCACCGTGAGGCCTGATCACGGACCGGGCTGCGAGGACGTTGACCCCCAGAACTCTCTCCAGGTAAACTCCAGGTAGTGTGTGTGTGTGTAGTGCGTGTGTAGTGCGTGTGTAGTGTGTGTGTAGTGTGTGTGTAGTGTGTGTGTAGTGTGTGTGTAATGTGTGTGTGTGTGTGGTGTGTGTGTGTGTGTGTGTAGTGTGTGTGTGTGTGTGTAGTGTGCATGTGTGTAATGTGTGTGTGTGTGTGTGTGTGTATGTGTGTGTGTGTATGTGTGTGTGTGTGTGTGAGTGTGTGTGTGGTGTGTGCACACACATCACCAATTATTTTAGTTCACTACACTCTCCCCTACACTTCATGCCTGACTGCAGGGAACGTGCGACACGTATCCTCACCAACACCAGTCAAGTTGAAGAAAAGCCTCCAAGTTACATCGTTTTACCGGTCAGCAACGTTGCCACTAATGTTTCAAAAATGTTTGTCAGAAAACTGGCTAAAATATCTACCAGCTCTTCAACTACTATTAAGAACCTGATACAAAAACCCAAGCATGATTCTGATGTAAGTGCAGGAATTTACTCTATATACCATGTGGGGTGTGTGACAAAGTATATGTAGAGGAAACAGACAGATCTCTGGACATTAGGATCACCGAACACAAAAATGCTTGCAGAAATGATGACCGTAAAAATGCATGTGTTCAACATAGGGACAATGTTGCACTACAGTAGTGCACCTTGCTGCGCTACTGTAGTGCACCTAACTGCATTACTGTAGTGCACCTTGCTGCGCTACTGTAGTGCACCTAACTGCATTACTGTAGTGCACCTTGCTGCGCTACTGTAGTGCACCTAACTGCATTACTGTAGTGCACCTTGCTGCGCTACTGTAGTGCACCTAACTGCATTACTGTAGTGCACCTTGCTGCGCTACTGTAGTGCACCTAACTGCATTACTGTAGTGCACCTAGCTGCACTACTGTAGTGCACCTTGCTGCACTACTGTAGTGCACCTAACTGCATTACTGTAGTGCACCTTGCTGCGCTACTGTAGTGCACCTAACTGCATTACTGTAGTGCACCTTGCTGCGCTACTGTAGTGCACCTAACTGCATTACTGTAGTGCACCTAGCTGCACTACTGTAGTGCACCTAACTGCATTACTGTAGTGCACCTTGCTGCGCTACTGTAGTGCACCTAACTGCATTACTGTAGTGCACCTTGCTGCGCTACTGTAGTGCACCTAACTGCATTACTGTAGTGCACCTAGCTGCACTACTGTAGTGCACCTTGCTGCACTACTGTAGTGCACCTAACTGCATTACTGTAGTGCACCTTGCTGCGCTACTGTAGTGCACCTAACTGCATTACTGTAGTGCACCTTGCTGCGCTACTGTAGTGCACCTAACTGCATTACTGTAGTGCACCTAGCTGCACTACTGTAGTGCACCTAACTGCATTACTGTAGTGCACCTTGCTGCGCTACTGTAGTGCACCTAACTGCATTACTGTAGTGCACCTAGCTGCACTACTGTAGTGCACCTAACTGCATTACTGTAGTGCACCTAGCTGCACTACTGTAGTGCACATAACTGCATTACTGTAGTGCACCTTGCTGCGCTACTGTAGTGCACCTAACTGCATTACTGTAGTGCACCTAGCTGCACTACTGTAGTGCACCTAACTGCATTACTGTAGTGCACCTAGCTGCACTACTGTAGTGCACCTAACTGCATTACTGTAGTGCACCTAGCTGCGCTACTGTAGTGCACCTAACTGCATTACAGTAGTGCACCTAGCTGCACTACTGTAGTGCACCTAACTGCATTACTGTAGTGCACCTAGCTGCACTACTGCAGTGCACCTAACTGCATTACTGTAGTGCACCTAGCTGCACTACTGTAGTGCACCTAACTGCATTACTGTAGTGCACCTTGCTGCGCTACTGTAGTGCACCTAACTGCATTACTGTAGTGCACCTAGCTGCACTACTGTAGTGCACCTAACTGCATTACTGTAGTGCACCTAGCTGCATTACTGTAGTGCACGCAGCTGCACTACTGTCGTGCACGCAGCTGCACTACTGTAATGCACACAGCTCCACTACTGTAGTGCACCTAGCTGCACTACTGAGTGCACCTAGCTGCATCACTGTAGTGCACGCAGCTGCACTACTGCAGTGCACGCAGCTGCACTACTGTAGTGCACGCAGTTGCACTCCTGTAGCGCACGCAGCTGCACTACTGTAGTGCACGCAGCTGCACTACTGCAGTGCACATAGCTGCACTACTGTAGTACACGCAGCTGCACTACTGTAGTGCACGTAGTTGCACTACTGTAGTGCACGTACCTGCACTATTGTAGTGCACATAGCTGCTTTACTGTAGTTCACGCAGCTGCACTACTGTAGTGCACCTAGCTGCACTACTGTAGTGCGCATAGCTGCTTTACTGTAGTTCACGCAGCTGCACTACTGTAGTGCACCTAGCTGCACTACTGAGGTGCACCTAGCTGCACTACTGTAGTGCACCTAGCTGCACTACTGTACTGCACCTACCTGCACTACTGTAGCGCATATAGCTGCACTATTGCAGTGCACGTAGCTAAACTACTGTATTGCACGTAGCTGCACTACTGTAGTGCACCTAGCAGCACTATTGTAGTGCACCTAGCTGCACTACTGTAGTGCACATAGCTGCACTACTGTAGTGCGCTTAGCTGCACTACTGCAGTGCACGCAGCTGCTCTACTGTAGTGCACATAGCTGCACTACTGTAGTGCACCTAGCAGCACTACTGTAGTGCACCTAGATGCACTACTGTAGTGCACCTAGATGCACTACTGTAGTACACGTAGCTGCACTACTGCAGTGCACGCAGCTGCACTACTGTAGTGCACCTAGCTGCACTACTGTAGTGCGCCTAGCCGCATTACTGTAGTGAACGCAGCTGCACTACTGTAGTGCACCTAGCTGCACGACTGTAGTACACCTAGCTGCACTACTGTAGTGCACCTAGCTGCACTACTATAGTGCGCCTAGCTGCACTACTGTAGTGCACCTAGCTGCACTACTGTAGTGCACCTAGCTGCACTACTGAAGTGCACCTAGCTGCACTACTGTAGTGCACCTAGCTGCACTACTGTAGTGCACCTAGCTGCACTACTGTAGTGCACCTAGCTGCACTACTGTAGTGCACCTAGCTGCACTACTGAAGTGCACCTAGCTGCACTACTGTAGTGCACCTATCCGCATTACTGTAGTGAACGCAGCTGCACTACTGTAGTGCACCTAGCTGCACTACTGTAGTGCACCTAGCTGCACTACTGTGGTGCACCTAGCCGCATTACTGTAGTGAACGCAGCTGCACTACTGTAGTGCACCTAGCTGCACTACTGAAGTGCACGCAGCTGCACTACTGTAGTGCGCGTAGCTGCACTACTATAGTGCACGCAGCTGCACTACTGTAGTGCACGCAGCTGCACTACTGTAGTGCACGCAGCTGCACTACTGTAGTGCACGCAGCTGCACTACAATAGTGCAGCTATATGCACTACAGTAGTGCAGCTAGGTGCCCTACAATAGTGCAGCTATATGCACTACTGTAGTGCATATAGCTGCACTATTGTAGTGCACCTACCTGCACTACTGTAGTGCCCGCAGCTGCACTACTGTAGTGCACGCAGCTGCACTACTGTAGTGCACGCAACTGCACGACCGTGGGAAAATGCCGATGACGGTGGAAATATTCTTATTACCGTGAGAATATTTTTATGAACGTGGGAATATTACGACCATGGGAATATTCTTATGACTGTGAGAAAATTCTGACGACCGTGAGAATATTCATAGGACAGTGGGAATATTGTTATGACCGTGGGAATATTCCTATGACTTTGAGAATATTTTTATGGCCATGGGAATATTCTTATGACCGTGGAAAAATTCTGATGACCTTGGGAATATTCCTATTACCGTGGGAAAATTCTTATCACCGTGGGAACATTCTTATGACCGTGTGAATGTTCTTTTGACCGTGGGAATATTCTTAAGATCGTGGAAAGATTCTTATTATCGTGAGAATATTCTTGTGATCGTGGGAAAATTCTTTTGACCCTGGGAATATTTTTATGACAGTGGGAAAATTCTGATGACCGTGGGAATATTTCGACCTTAGGAATATTCTTGTGACTGTGGGAATATTCTTATGACCCTGGGAATGTTCTTATGACCTTGGGAAAATTCTGATTACCGTCAGAAAATTCTTATTACATTGAGAATATTCTTATGACCGTGGGAAAATTCTGATGACCGTGGCAATATTACGACCGTGGAATATTCTTGTTACCGTGGGAATATTTTTATTATCGAGAGAGTATTCTTATGACCGTGGGAAAAATTCTTCTGACCGTGGGAATCTTCTTGGGACCGTAGAAAAATTATGATGACACGTGGAAAATTACAAAAGTAGGAATATTTTTGGGCCGTGGGAATATTTTTATTATCGTGAGAATATTCTTATTGCCGTGGGAATATTCTCCTGACCGTGGGATAATTCTGATGACCGTGGGAATATTACGGCCGTGGGAATATTCTTGTGACCATAGGAATATTACTACCGTGGGAATATTTTTATGACCGTGGGAATATTCTTGTGACCGTGGAAATATTCTTGTGAATGTTGGAATATTCTTGTGACCGCGGGAATATTCTTATGACCGTGGGAAAATTCTGATTACCGTGGGAATATTTTTATGCCCGTGGGAAAATTCCTGTGACCGTGAGAATATTCTTATGACAGTGGCAATATTCTTTTGACCGTGGGAATATTCTGATGACCGTGAGAATATTCTTATTACCGTGGGAATATTCTTATGATCGTGGGAAAATTCTGATGACCGTGGGAGAATTCGTATTACGGTGAGAATATTCTTATGACCGTGCGAATATTACGACCATGGGAATATTCTTATGACCGTGGGAATATTCTTGTCATCGTGGGAATATTCTTTTGACCGTGGGAATATTCTTATTGCCGTGGGAATATTCTCCTGACCGTGGGATAATTCTGATGACCGTGGGAATATTACGGCCGTGGGAATATTCTTGTGACCATAGGAATATTACTACCGTGGGAATATTTTTATGACCGTGGGAATATTCTTGTGACCGTGGAAATATTCTTGTGAATGTTGGAATATTCTTGTGACCGTGGGAATATTCTTATGACCGTGGGAAAGTTCTTATGACCGTGGGAACATTCTTATGACCGTATGAAAATAATTGTGACCGTAGGAATATTCTTATGACCGTGGCAAAATTCTGATGACCATGGGAATATTACGACCGTGGGAAAATTCTTTTGACCGTGGAAATATTTTTATGACCTTAGGAAAATTCTTGCTGACCGTGGGAAAATTCTGATGACCGTTTAAATATTACGACCGTGGGAATATTCTTGTGACTGTGAAAATATTCTTATGATCATGGGAATATTCTTTTGACCGTGGGAAAATTCTGACGACCGTCGGAATATTCTTATTACCGTGAGAATATTCTTATGACTGTGGGAATATTCTTATGACTGCGGCAAAATTCTTATGACCGTGGGAATATTACGACCGTGGGAAAATTCTTGTGACCGTGGGAATATTCTTATAAGAACAACATAAGAACATAATTTTAGATGAATGGTTCAGAGAACCGACATGTTGATAAATTAGACACATGTGCAACTCTTGGGTATCTTTATTGAGGAAACGTTTCGCCACACAGTGGCTTCATCAGTCCATACGTAGGAGAAACTTGAAGAACAGGAGGAGAATGAGGTAATCAGTCCCTCAACCTTGAGTCGATGTGTTCAGTCCATCAATCTTGAGTAGAATACGGCATGTAAGCGGAGAATCAGCTTATAAACCGTATGGCAGGAGAGGTGCAGCAGTCATAGGTGGTGTCACATTTGTTCAATGTGGAAGTACTTCTTGGGATCTTAATACTTAGGAATTCTTCGCTTGCCTAATTCTTGGGCACGACCTACTTCCACATTGAACAAATGTGACACCACCTATGACTGCTGCACCTCTCCTGCCATACGGTTTATAAGCTGCTTCTCCGCTTACATGCCGTATTCTACTCAAGATTGATGGACTGAACACATCGACTCAAGGTTGAGGGACTGATTACCTCATTCTCCTCCTGTTCTTCAAGTTTCTCCTACGTATGGACTGATGAAGCCACTGTGTGGCGAAACGTTTCCTCAATAAAGATACCCAAGAGTTGCACATGTGTCTAATTTACAACTCTGTTAGAAAACCAGTACTTACCTATATCCTTTCTAAATCTAAATTTTTGTCCAACTTAAATCCATTATTTCTGGTTCTTACCTGGTTCGACACCCGCAGTACTTTATTAATATCGCCCTTGTTTATGCCCGTCATCCACTTATACACCTCAATAATATCTTCCCTCATTCTACGCCTCTCCAGAGAGTGGAGATTTAAGACTTTAAGTTGTGCAAGAAAGGTATAAAATACCGACAATATGAAAGCTGAGATACATGTTCAACATCTGGATATCTTTATTGTAGACGTTTCGCCATCCAGTGGCTTTATCAATACAGATTCAAGGACATAATTGGAAGACAGTAGAACTATGTGCAAAAGATGAGGCAATCAGTCCCTCAGCCTTGGAGTTATTGTTCACAGCATCGTGGTGGAGCCATGCCTCTATCCATGCTAGAACTTTACCTCCTATACCATGAGCTGCCACTTTTCTTAAGAGTCTCTTGTGAGGTACTCTATCGAAGGCTTTACTAAAATCCAAATAAACAATATCATATTCCTTATCACTGTCAACTGCCTCAAATGTTCTATTGAAGAACGTCAGTAAGTTTGTCAGGCAGGAACGACCTCTCTTGAATCCATGCTGAGATTCATTTATCAAGTTATGCTCTTCAAGGTGACTTCTGATAATGTCAGCTATAATTGATTCTAATAACTTGCCCACTATAGATGTCAGGCTTATTGGACGGTAATTTGAAGGAGTGGACTTATCCCCTGATTTGAATATAGGAACCACATTAGCCATCTTCCACATCTCTGGCACAACACTGGTAAGGATGGACGCATTGAATACACTCGTTAATGGCTGACTAAGCTCCATCTTGCATTCCTTAAGTACCCTTGAAAACAACTCATCGGGTCCCGGGGACTTATTTTGTTTCAGTTTGTCTATCTGTTTAATAACCATGTCCCTCGTGACAGTAATATTGGTTAACTTAAATTCATCAGGAACTAAATAATTGTTAATTACTGGAATCTCATTTACATCTTCCTGTGTAAAAACTGACAAAAAATAGTCATTAAATAAGGAACACATTTCCAGTTCATTATCCGTCAGCTGTCCATTCCCAGATTTCAGAGGTCCTACTTTTTCCTTTACCTTCGTCCTATACACTTGAAAGAACCCCTTTGGATTAGTCTTTGATTCATTAGCAACTCTAATTTCATAGTCACGTTTAGCCTTTCTAATCGCCTTTTTTACTTCTCTTTTAATCTGAACATATTGGTCAGTAAGGTTAACCTCTCCTCTTCTGATGCGCCTATAAATTCCCCTTTTCTCCCCTAATAGATGCTTTAGCCTCCTGTTAACCCATTTGGGATCGTTATTATTAGACCTAATTTCTCTCTGGGGAATGTATATACTCTGGGCACTGTGTACATTATTAAGAAAACAATCATAAAAGCAGATCCCTTCATATTCATAAGTATGATTATCGTCAATAAAATCATTAGCTAGACAACCCCAATCAAGATTAGACAGATGTTCCCTAAGTCCATTATAATCGGCAGAACGAAAATCGGGGATTTTTATTGTATTATCATTATTCTTGCATTCCCAATTAATGCTAAAGGTGATGGATTTGTGATCACTTGCGCCAAGCTCTTCAGTGATCTCCAGATTATTCACGAGTGTTTCCTTATTTGACAAGACTAGGTCTAGCAAATTATTACCTCTGGTAGGTTCAGTTACACTCTGTTTCAGAAAACAGTCCTGAACTGTTTCCATGAAGTCACTGGACTCTAGATTACCTGTCAAAGAATTCCAGTCAATTTGGCTAAAGTTAAAGTCTCCTACTATGACTACGTTACTGTGTCCAGAAGCCCTAACAATTTCGTCCCAAAGAAGTCTCCCTCTATCGTGATCCAAGCCTGGAGGTCGGTATATTACACCTAGAATTAGTTTTTCTTGACCCTCCACGAACTCTACCCAAACAGACTCTGTTACTGCTCCATCTATTTTTATACCTGTTTTTATGCAACAATTAATATTTTCTCGAACATACAATGCAACTCCTCCCCCCTTCCCATTACATCTATCCACATTGAATAACTTAAATCCCTGAATATTACACTCAGCAGTCATATCCCGACTCTTTAAATCATACCAAGTTTCAGTTAATGCAATGATATCAAAGTTCCCAGCACATGCTACCAAACGTAGTTCATTAATTTTATTTCTTGCACTTCGACTGTTAGCATAAAATACCATCATATGTTTTTTCTTCTGCACATTTTTCCTATTCATCTTTGTTTTCACACAATTTCTGAAATTATCATTACCCAGAGTTACTCCATGACAGTTACTATTAAGATTCTTAATATCAGAGCATAAGTCAATATATCCATACTCATTATTAATCATTTCTAAACCCATACCTCTAACTAATCCTAGTTTAAAGTCCTAACAACCCCCTCAATTGAGTTAGCAAGAAAACCCACACCTGCCCTGGATAAGTGAACCCCATCCCTGGCATACATGTCATTTCGGCCATAGAAGTTGTCCCAGTTGTCAATGAATGGTACTGCATTATCCTTACAGTGTTTATCCAGCCAACAATTAATACCAATTGCTCTGGACAACCATTAATTACCAACACCTCTTCTTGGCAAAATGCCACATATAACAGGGCGCCCCCCCTTCTTCCTAATCATGTCTATAGCTGTACTGAACTTTCTAACTAAATCCTCACTTCTACGCTTGCCTACATCATTGCCTCCAGCACTGAGGCAAATAATAGGATTGATCCCATTACCGTTCATGATGTTGTCAAGCCGGCTAACAATGTCCTCCATCCCAGCCCCAGGAAAGCATACCCTTTGTCTCCTACTCCTGTCCTTCAAGCAGAATGCCCTATCCATGTATCTAACCTGGCTATCCCCAACAACAACAATATTCTTACCTTCCTTGTTGTCGTTCGTCGTGACGATCCCAGTAGTAGACTCACATTCGTCGGGTAGCACCGAGAATGCGTTGGAGGTTTCCACGGGAGTTTCCACAGCAGTCTCTTTCTTCTTCATCGTTTCTGGCTTTCCATTCGTCTTCTTGATCTTCAACTTCGTCGTCCCCTGCTGTCCAGCCACTGACCACGATCCCTTCTTGACCTGAGGACTCGAAACAGGAGGACTACTACGAATCCTCTTGTTTTCCTCGGTCAATCGCCGTATCTCCATCTTCGCTGCCCTCAATTCTTCCTTAAGTTGCTGGTAAAGTTGCTCGATGGAGGGCATCTTGGTTCAGTCCACGGGAGCAAACAAGACACTTCTTCACAGAGTTAAGTATAGGTCAGCACTCAAAGTACAGGTCACCACTCAAGAGCGGTACAGGTCACCACTCAAGATAAGATAAGTTTAGATTTAGAAAGGACATAGGAAAGTATTGGTTTGGAAATAGGGTAGTAGATGAGTGGAACAGTCTACCTAGTTGGGTTATTGAGGCTAGGACTTAGGGTAGTTTCAAATTTAGGTTGGATAAATACATGAGTGAGATGAGTTGGATTTGAGTGGGACTTGCAAATCAGAGCTTATTTCTTGGGTAGCATTGAAAATTGGGTAGGTCAAATGTTTGTTAGTGGGATGAATTGTAAAGGACCTGCCTAGTATGGGCCAACAGGCCTGCTGCAGTGTTCCTCCTTTCTTATGTTCTTATGTTCTTATGTCATGGTAAGCAGAAATCTAAAGCCAAGACAGCAGTGCCTTAGTGTGCGCAACAAGGCCAACAGATTACTTGGATTTATCTCAAGAAGTATAAGTAACAGAAGTCCAAAAGTTATTTTACAGCTCTATACATCACTAGTGAGGCCTCATTTAGATTATGCTGCTCAGTTTTGGTCCCCTTACTACAGGATGGATATAGACTCATTAGAGAACATACAGAGAAGAATGACTAAAATGATTTACTGTGTAAGGAACCTCCCGTATGAAGATAGAATTAAAGCCTTAAATCTCCACTCTCTGGAGAGGCGAAGAATGAGGGGAGATATCATTGAAGTGTATAAGTGGATGACGGGCATAAACAAGGGAGACATTAATAAAGTGCTGAGGGTGTCGAACAAGGTAAGAACCAGGAATAATGGATTTAAGTTGGATAAATTTAGATTTAGAAAGGACATAGGTAAGTACTGGTTTTCTAACAGAGTTGTAGATGCGTGGAACAGTCTTCCCAGTGGGGTGATAGAGGCTAGGACCTTGGGTAGCTTTAAGAAGAGACTGGACAAATATATGAGTGGGAGGGGCTGGGTTTGATTGGTGTCATGGGGCACGGGAGTTATTTGAACAATAAAATGGTATAAAATACCGACAGGTTGTTTAGATAAGACACATATGACATAAATGGTATAAAATACCGACACAATGGAAATATAAACACATATGCAGTATAATGTGATCCTTTATTGACTACGGTTCACCCACACAGTGGGCTTTTTCAAGTCACAAACAGATCTACCTGGGGTGGAAGGGACGCGAGTATTTATAGTCAGGTTCAGAATGCTGAGGTCAGGTGGAGAATGCTGGATCTGATGATGTACCGAGTGGGGTTGTAGAGTCTAAAACCTTGGGTAGCTTGTAAATGAGATTGGATAAGTTTCTGAGCAGACCTTCTGTAGAAGGTCTGCTCACAAACTTTTTCATTTGACACACTCTCAGCTCACGGAGTTCACTACCTTATCACAAGATAGGCACATGGCTTCTGCCGAAAAGAAGAGGCCACGATGCTCCATGAACACGACGGAGGACTCAGATTTGGAAATGTGGGGCGAAATTCTAGCGAAGAAGTTGCGAGAGGAAGAGGAAGATCCTGCTCACATTGTAGCAGATCTGACAGTCCCAACCATGGAGCCAGCGACAATAGAAACAGGTGCGGAAATAAACACCGCACCCCCCGAAAACCAAGAGGGATGGAACACTGTGGACAAGAAGAAGCACCGTCCGTCCAAGGAGCAGGCAAACCAGCTCAACTGACCTGGCAAATTCAAGGTGAAGTCTTATGGGGACCACAGAACCCACTATGGGGTTGTTTCATACCTGGAATCACGACACAACCTGAAGTTCAAGATATGGTTCAACTTGAGGGGAGAACCAATATTGATTCCTCTCAACAAGGAAATGTATACCATCTTGAAGAGAGTCATGGAGACAGATCGCTCATTCACCCTGGAGGAACTGGACTCTCGGCAGAAGATCACCAAGGGTGTAGTGATGCGATACCCGCTGATGATGCCCATCGAGGCAGTAGCAGCTCACCCCAATGTGGTGTCAGCTCAACGTCTCAAGGCAAAGACGGCAGGCAACGCACCAACCCGACAGGTTCTCATTCAGCATGCAGGACCACTGCCATCCCAGCTGGACCTCGGTTCTTGGGGCAGGTACGATGTCAGGACCTTCACAGCAGAACCAGTTCGCTGTTTCAAGTGTCAGCGTTATGGACACCTGGGTGCACTCTGTCCGAACAGAGTAATCTGCGGTGTCTGCAGCCAGCACCACCCTACCGAGGAATGCATCACCAAGCTGAAAAATGCATCGCCACCCACTCCACAATGCCCGAACTGCAGGCATAAACACCATGCCTGGAATCCTAGATGCCCCGAGAGGCTCGCCAGAATTCAAGAAGTCTGGAAGACGCCAAAAACTCGGCAACAGTCTACGACGGATCATCAAACGATGGGTGCAGAGAACCCTGCCATACCGCAGATCTCTCAGCAGCTAAACCAAGTCAATGCCCAGGAATTCCCAACCCTAGAAGCCTCAACCAGGCTTCAAGGTCAAGAACTTCCTGCACCCCTACCTCAACGAAGAAACAGAAACAAGAGGAACAGGAGGCGTCAACAGGGTGCATCGGGTCAATGCGATCAGCAGGCTGCACTAAACGAGCCCCCACCGGCCATAGCACGACAACGCAAGCACTCCTTACCCGGCACAGGCGCTTTGCAGACTCAACTGGCACCTCACCAGCAGATCCAGGCTACTCAACCTGGTATACAGCAACAGACCACGGTGCATACAATAAAGAAATCCAACCCTCAGCAGTCCCTACAGAACACAGCAGCCCAGATAATATCCACTGTTTCGAACCCATCTCCAAAGCAGGCCCTCACCAGGGAGGATCTCGTAGCACTCATCAAGGAGTTCACGGATCTTATTTGCAACACAATCAACTCCACGGAACAACAGAGCGCATTCCGGCAGATGGTCAGTACTCTCCTGAGAGTGTGCTTTCTGACCGAAGAGGAGACAGTGGATGCCGTGAATTTGCAGGTTCTCAGAGTGGGCAGGACTCAGTCTCCAGCTCAGGAAACAACAGCGATGGAATAACCTCGGTACCAAATCACACCCTCAAGGTCCTACAATGGAACATTCAGGGCCTGAGGGGTAAACAGCACCTTTTGCTGGAGGCAGTAATTCGGGATCGGGTTGACATCGTCTTGCTACAACAAACTCTGACAGTCTCGACTATGTGCCCAAGACTACCCGGTTTTGCTGGGTATTTTCGGCACATGGACCCGGGCATTCACTGTAGAGGCACAGCTGTATTTGTATCCAATACAATACCTCATGAGGTTATAGCCAACCCTGTGGACTGTGGGGAGGATGTCGAGGTACAGGCCATCCTTGTGCACATACCTGGGGCGCCCATTACCATCTATAACATCTACAAGAACCCAAGACACACCCTCGACATTGCAGAGCTCCACGCACTAGCACGCACTGAGTGTATTATTGTGGGTGGAGATTTCAACGCACATCACCCTATTCTGCACTCTCACTCAGCAACCAATGCTGCTGGCAGACATATAGCAATGCTCCTACACGATATTCCAGAGGTAAAGTTGCTAAACAATGGAGACCCCACACACCTGTTGGGTGGCTGCCTCGACCTTACCTTCGGGTCAAGACAACTCGCAGTAGGAGCCACATGGGAAACTCATCCTCACCTTGTCAGTGACCACTTTGCAGTGATCACCACCTTCAACATCAACAGGCCTCCCACAGTTGTGCTGCCTCCTAGCTGGGACGTAAAGAGGGCCAACTGGAAGGTGTTCCAGGATTATCTTCATAACTGGTGGTCCACATACTCTCTATCTGAAGACTGTGATACGGCTGAACAGGAGCTAATCACTGTTCTCATCCAGGCAGCAGAGTGCGCAATTCCAAAGAAGTCCGCAGGACGCACTCACAAAAGAGACTGGTGGTTCTACAATGACGAGGTGCGGGAGCAGAACCACCGCATCAACTCTTTTAGGAAGCTATACAGGCGTAACCCTACGGCAGAGAACAGGAATACTCTGAGAGCCATTGTGCAGCATGCCCGCAGAATCTCTCTCAGAGTAAAAACTGAGAAATGGCTGGAGTGGTGCTCAACATTCGGGCATCACACCACCTTATCTGAGATATGGGGCAAGCTCAACATAGCAACTAGCAAGAGCAAGCCGAGGCCACCAGCACACCCGAACCCATCCCAGGAAGCAGAGAAACTAGTGGAGCTTTTCACTTCCAGGGGAGCCTCCACTCAGCTCCCACAGGACATCCGGAATATACAGACGGATCTTCTGCCACAGCGCCAGCTAACGATACAAGCTGCATGTGAGTCGGAAGATGTGACTGATGTAGACCTCACGGACTTGGAACTCCGACGTGCCATTAAGAACACAGGTGACACTGCCCCGAGCATCGATGATGTGACTTACTCTATGATTGCACGGGCTGGGCAGAGTGGATGGGAGGCAATACTAGACGTCATTAACAAGTCGTGGAGGGCCAGGACACTCCCAGCAGCTTGGAAGAAAGCTACAATCGTACCAATTCCAAAGCCCAAGGACCCAGGCAGTATGAGACCCATATCGCTGACCAGCTGCTTAGCCAAGACTGCTGAGAGGATGGTGTTAAACCGCCTGCTATGGAAACTTGGACCCTCTCATCATCACATATTTGGCTTCACCAAAGGAGTGGGAACAGCAGAGTGCATAACCACTCTACTAAGCCAGATTGCTGATAGCAACAAAAAACCTAGTATCGTCGTTTACCTCGACCTTGAGAAGGCATTTGAGCTAGCCAGCCCCACAGCAATTCTGGCAATACTAGCTCGGAAGGGAATCAAAGGACGCCTCCTGGCCTGGATAGAGTCCTACCTTAGGGGCAGGCAGGCCTGTGTCAGCTTTCAGGGACACTACTCTTCCTTTAAAACCCTGGAAAACGGTACGCCACAAGGTGTGCTCAGTCCTACCCTGTTTAACATCCTTATGCAGGAACTTGTGAGCCTTCCCTTTCATAGTGGTACACAGCTCCTCATCTACGCTGATGATCTTGCACTAGTAGTAAATGGGAAAGGCAATTTAGAACGACAGGCTCAGAGAGCTTTGGACCTAATTACGCAGTCTTGCAAGGAACTAGGCCACAAGATCTCAGCCGAGAAATCTCTTGCAATGATGTTCAAGGGACCAGATCCTATGAATAGATTACGTATTCAGGATATAGAACTTGAGTGGACAGGCTCCTACCTGTACTTGGGAATCTACATTGATAAAAAGCTGACCTTTCAGAAACAGGCCGAGTATGTCAGGTCACGTGCTCTACTCAGACTCAACGCCATGAGAGCCATGACGAGGCACCGTGCAGGGGCAAGCAAAGATGTACTTCGCTTGTACTATATACAAGTTATACGCTCGCTCATTGACTACGGTGCACCGGCGTTAGCTCATCTCTTCCCGCAGAGAAGGCAAAGGGTGGAGGTCGTACAAAACCAGGCGATAAGAACTATGCTTGGTGCCCCCATCTGGACCAACACAGTATGTCTCAGATCTGAGGCCCGGCTTCCTTCCTTGGCTGACTGAGTAAGATACATAAACGCCTGCAAAGTGGCCACGATTCTGCACCGGCAGCAAGGTACCCCACTAAGGAGTCGGATATTAACAACCATGTCACAAGATCCCACACTCTTCACGGACTACTGGATTCGTTCGTTTTGTGCTGCTGGGCGTAAGCTGCTGCCTGTACAGCTGCTCTGTGAGAAGAGTTGTGACCTTCCTGTTGCTGGGTACCATCCACCACCTCCCTGGCGCCCAGATCCAGCCGATGTTTTCATCATGCAGCTACCCATCTTTAAGTGTCTCTGCAGTCAAGACACCCTCAGCAATCATGCTGAGACAAGCATGGCACTGGCAGAGGGAGGCACATGTGCAGTGTATTTCACAGATGGTTCTGTCGACCCTGACAGAAAGAGAGCAGCAGCTGGGCTGTTCCACAATGGTCACACACAAGGCTGGCGACTCCCTGACCACTGCACGATCCTTCAAGCTGAGCTGGTGGCGATTCAGCAGGCATTGTCACATGCCCTACGACATCGACTCCGACCTGTCATACATGTTGATTCCACCTCTGCAATCAATGCCCTCTCCCATCCTCAACCACAGGATAATGTTCACCTCATCACATCGATCCTGAGCATAATGACAGCCTTAGAAGTTCAGGGTAATAGATCGACATTGAACTGGATCCCCAGCCATTCTGGCATCCGGGGAAATGAGGCGGCAGATGATGCAGCCAAGGCAGCAACAGACTATCCACATGTTGGGATTACTGTCCCAATCAGCCTACGACAGACCAAACTGGTGGCTGCCAGAGCCACGAAACTTATGGGGGAGGTCTTAGGTGATACCCCATCTCAACAGTAGTACCGAGCAGCGACTCAGGGAGAACCCCCTCCATATGATAGAAGCTGGTCCAGAGAGCAGTGTACCGCCATCCATCGGCTTCGTTTGGGCTTTCCCACAGCCAAGATGATGGTAGACAAGGCTGAGGAGGAGATGTGCCAGTACTGTCAGCACGTTGTCCAGCGGCCCCTAACACACTATCTTCTAGAGTGCGAAGCTACTGAGACACTCCGCAGGCAACTAGGGGTGATATTCCCTCCCGAAGAGGACCCAGAGATCACTGCGGCCACACTAGTGTACCATGGGGTCAACGAACCAGACAAGCTGTTACCTGTGATAATGACATATCCTCCTCCTCGCTAGTGTCCATAGTTACATATGGTGTCGCTTATGAGATGCACCAGTTGAACTGACCAGAGGGGCACTTGAGCGGCATGCGTCGCATCATTGTGGAAACCTTTCTCCATCGGGAGCCAGAGACGGGTCATCGCAAGATTGGGACCCGTGCCAGGACTATGGCACGGGTCTACGACGGATCATCGAACGATGGGTGCAGAGAACCCTGCCATACCGCAGATCTCTCAGCAGCTAAACCAAGTCAATGCCCAGGAATTCCCAACCCTAGAAGCCTCAACCAGGCGTCAAGGTCAAGAACCTCCTGCACCCCTACCTCGACGAAGAAACAGAAACAAGAGGAACAGGAGGCGTCAACAGGGTGCATCGGGTCAATGCGATCAGCAGGCTACACTAAACGAATCCCCACCGGCCATAGCACGACAACGCAGGCACTCCTTACCCGGCACAGGCGCTTTGCAGACTCAACTGGCACCTCACCAGCAGATCCCGGCTACTCAACCTGGTATACAGCAACAGACCACGGTGCATACAATAAAGAAATCCAACCCTCAGCAGTCCCTACAGAACACAGCAGCCCAGATAATATCCACTGTTTCGAACCCATCTCCAAAGCAGGCCCTCACCAGGGAGGATCTCGTAGCACTCATCAAGGTGTTCACGGATCTTATTTGCAACACAATCAACTCCACGGAACAACAGAGCGCATTCCGGCAGATGGTCAGTACTCTCCTGAGTGTGTGCTTTCTCACAGAAGAGGAGACAGTGGATGCCATGAATTTGCAGGTTCTCAGAGCGGGCAGGACTCAGTTTCCAGCTCAGGAAACAACAGCGATGGAATAACCTCGGTACCAATGGAGTTGAAGTGATAGGATGGAGCCTTATATAGCGCCAGGAGGTGAGACGTAGTTCACTAGTAGAGTAAGAATGTAGACATTGAGAGGTCAGGTCCCTCTCAAATCCAGCCTTTTTCACTAGTAAAGGTTGTTGAAGTGGTTCCAAGTCTGTACCAAGATACCCTTGTGTTGCAGTGTCTGACAGAGTGAACAATAAAATGGTATAAAATACCGACAGGTTGTTTAGGTAAGACACATATGCAACAGTTAGGTATCTTTATTTCGAAACGTTTCGCCTACACAGTAGGCTCCTTCTGTCGAGTACAGCAAAGTTGATAGAAGCAGAAGAGACTTGAAGACGATGTAATCAGTCCATCACCCTTAAAGTTTTGAGGTGGTCAGTCCCTCAGTCTGGAGAAGAGTATTGTTCCATTGTCTGGAATAATCTGGAGTTGAAGTATGTATGTATAATGTTCGCCAAGACCATAGTCCTGGCACGGGTCCCAATCTTGCGATGACCCGTCTAACCTGGAGTTGAAGTGATAGGATGGAGCCTTATATAGCGCCAGGAGGTGAGACGTAGGTCACTAGTAGAGTAAGAATGTAGACATTGAGAGGTCAGGTCCCTCTCAAATCCAGCCTTTCTCACTAGTAGAGGTTGTTGAAGTGGTTCCAAGTCTGTACCAAGATACCCTTGTGTTGCAGTGTCTGACAGAGTGAGCAATAAAATGGTATAAAATACCGACAGGTTGTTTAGGTAAGACACACATGCAACAGTTAGGTATCTTTATTTCGAAGCGTTTCGCCTACACAGTAGGCTTCTTCAGTCGAGTACAGCAAAGTTGATAGAAGCAGAGACTTGAAGACGATGTAATCAGTCCATCACCCTTAAAGTTTTGAGGTGGTCAGTCCCTCACCTCCTGGCGCTATATAAGGCTCCATCCTATCACTTCAACTCCAGATTATTCCAGACAATGGAACAATATTCTTCTCCAGACTGAGGGACTGACCACCTCAAAACTTTAAGGGTGATGGACTGATTACATCGTCTTCAAGTCTCTTCTGCTTCTGTCAACTTTGCTGTACTCGTTGTTAGGTAAGACACATATGCAACAGTTAGGTATCTTTATTATGAAACGTTTCGCCTACACAGTAGGCTTCTTCAGTCGAGTACAGAAAAGTTGATAGAAGCAGAGACTTGAAGACGATGTAATCAGTCCATCACCCTTAAAGTTTTGAGGTGGTCAGTCCCTCAGTCTGGAGAAGAGCATTGTCCCATAGTATGAAACAATATGGAGATGAAGTGACAGGATGGAGCTTTGTATAGCGCCAAGAGGTGAGACGTAGGTCACTAGAAGAGGTAAGAACTCAGATGTAGAGAGGTCAGGTCCCTCTCAAATCCAGCCGCTCTCACTAGTGGAAGTTGTCGAAGTTGATTGCAGGTCTGTACCAAGATACCCTTGTGTTGCAGTGTCTGACAGATTGAACATTAAAATGGTATAAAATACCGACAGGTTGTTAGGTAAGACACATATGCAACAGTTAGGTATCTTTATTATGAAACGTTTCGCCTACACAGTAGGCTTCTTCAGTCGAGTACAGAAAAGTTGATAGAAGCAGAAGATACTTGAAGACGATGTAATCAGTCCATCACCCTTAAAGTTTTGAGGTGGTCAGTCCCTCAGTGAGAGCGGCTGGATTTGAGAGGGACCTGACCTCTCAACATCTGAGTTCTTACCTCTTCTAGTGACCTACGTCTCACCTCTTGGCGCTATACAAAGCTCCATCCTGTCACTTCATCTCCATATTGTTTCATACTATGGGACAATGCTCTTCTCCAGACTGAGGGACTGACCACCTCAAAACTTTAAGGGTGATGGACTGATTACATCGTCTTCAAGTATCTTCTGCTTCTATCAACTTTTCTGTACTCGACTGAAGAAGCCTACTGTGTAGGCGAAACGTTTCATAATAAAGATACCTAACTGTTGCATATGTGTCTTACCTAACAACCTGTCGGTATTTTATACCATTTTAATGTTTTGCTGTACTCGACTGAAGAAGCCTACTGTGAAGGCGAAACGTTTCGAAATAAAGATACCTAACTGTTGCATATGTGTCTTACCTAAACAACCTGTCGGTATTTTATACCATTTTATTGTTCACTCTGGCAGACACTGCAACACAAGGGTATCTTGGTACAGACTTGGAACCACTTCAACAACCTCTACTAGTGAGAATGGCTGGATTTGAGAGGGACCTGACCTCTCAATGTCTACATTCATACTCTACTAGTGACCTACGTCTCACCTCCTGGCGCTATATTAGGCTCCATCCTATCACTTCAACTCCAGATTATTCCAGACAATGGAACAATACTCTTCTCCAGACTGAGGGACTGACCACCTCAAAACTTTAAGGGTGATGGACTGATTACATCGTCTTCAAGTCTCTTCTGCTTCTATCAACTTTGCTGTACTCGACTGAAGAAGCCTACTGTGTAGGCGAAACGTTTCGAAATAAAGATACCTAACTGTTGTATATGTGTCTTACCTAAACACGGGAGTTATTTCTTGGATAGCTTTAGGTAGATGTCGTTTCGATAAGGACCTGCCTCGTATGGGCCAGTAGGCCTTCTTCAGTGTTCCTACATTCTTATGTCCTTATGTTCTTATGTTCTGATGCGCCTATAAATTCCTCTTTTCTCCCCTATTAGATGCTTTAGCCTGACTCACGAAATCGTAATGACACGATTGCAAACAAACCATACCCCGGCTGGGATTGAACTCGCGGTCAGAGAGTCTCAAAACTCCAGCCCGTCGCGTTAGCCACTGGACCAGCTAGCCACAATAAGATTCGTCCAACTAGGTATATTTCTACACTATAGGAAGGTTAGCCACTGTGACCACAAATGCAAGTTTTTACAGACGAATCTCCAGCTAGCGTGGCCGTGACGAACTCTAGCTCAAGTCCCTTCACTGCCGTCAACATGACTCACGAAATCGTAATGACACGATTGCAAACAAACCATACCTGTGCTAACCTTCCTATGGTGTAGAAATATACCTAGTTGGACGAATCTTATTGTGGCTAGCTGGTCTAGTGGATAACGCGATGGGCTGGAGTTTTGAGACTCTCTGACCGCGGGTTCAATCCCAGCCGGGGTATGGTTTGTTTGCAATCGTGTCATTACGATTTTGTGAGTCATGTTGACGGCAGTGAAGGAACTTGAGCTAGAGTTCGTCATGGCCACGCTAGCTGGAGATTCGTCTGTAAAAACTTGCATTTGTGGTCACAGTGGTGCCTGTGCTAATCTTCCTATGGTGTAGAAATATACCTAGTAGGACGAATCTTATTGTGGCTAGCTGGTCTAGTGGCTAACGCGACGGGCTGGAGTTTTGAAACTCTCTGACCGCGGGTTCAATCCCAGCCGGGGTATGGTATGCTTTAGCCTCCTGTTAATCCATTTCGGATCGTTATTATTAGACCTAATTTCTCTCTGAGGAATGTATATACTCTGAGCATGTTGCACATTATTAAGAAAAAAATCATAAATGCAGATCCCTTCATAATCATAAGTCATAATAAGTCATAATCATCGTCAATAAAATCATTAGCTAGATAACCCCAGTCGAGATTTGACAGGTGTTCCCTAAGTCCATTGTAATCGGCAGAACGAAAATCAGGGATTTTTACCGTATTATCGTTATTCTTGTATTCCCAGTTAATGCTGAAAGTGATGGATTTCTGATCACTTGCGCCAAGCTCTTCAGTGATCTCCAGATTATTTACGAGTGTTTCCTTATTTGACAAGACTAGGTCTAACAAATTATTACACCTGGTACGCTCTGTTACACACTGCTTCAGAAAACAGTCCTGAACTGTTTCCATAAAGTCACTGGACTCTAGATTACGTGTCAAAGAATTCCAGTCAATTTGACTTATGTTAAAGTCCCCTACTATGACTATGTTATTGTGTCTAGAAGCCCTAACAATTTCGTCCCAAAGAAGTCTCCCTCTATCGTGATCCAAGCCAGGAGGACGGTATATTACATCTAGAATTAGCTTTTCTTGACCTTCTACAAACTCTACCCAAACAGATTCTGTTGCCGTTCCATCTATTTTTATACCTGTTTGTACATTAAAATGGTATAAAATACCGTCAGGTTGTTAGGTAAGACACATATGCAACAGTTAGGTATCTTTATTTCGAAACGTTTTGCCTACACAGTAGGCTTCTTCAGTCGAGTACAGAAAAGTTGATAGAAGCAGAAGAGACTTGAAGACGACGTAATCAGTCCATCACCCTTAAAGTTTTGAGGTGGTCAGTCCCTCAGTCTGGAGAAGAGCATTGTTTCATAGTCTGAAACAATATAGAGTTGAAGTGACAGGATGGAGCCTTATATAGCGCCAGGTGAGACGTAGGTCACTAGTAGAAGTAAGAACGCAGATGTTGGGAGGTCAGGTCCCTCTCAAATCCAGCCGTTCTCACTAGTAGAGGTTGTCGAAGTTGATTGCAGGTCTGTACCAAGATACCCTTGTGTTGCAGTGTCTGACAGATTGAACATTAAAATGGTATAAAATACCGACAGGTTGTTAGGTAAGACACATATGCAATAGTTAGGTATTTTTATTTCGAAACGTTTCGCCTACGCAGTAGGCTTCTTCAGTCGAGTACAGAAAAGTTGATAGAAGACTGATTACATCGTCTTCAAGTCTCTTCTGCTTCTATCAACTTTTCTGTACTCGACTGAAGAAGCCTACTGAGTAGGCGAAACGTTTCGAAATAAAGATACCTAACTGTTGTATATGTGTCTTACCTAACATACCTGTTTGTAGATGAATGGTTCAGAGAACCGACATGTTGTTGAATTAGTCACATGTGCAACTCTTGGGTATCTTTATTGGGGAAACGTTTCGCCACACAGTGGCTTCATCAGTCGATACAAAGGAAAAACTTGAAGAACAGGAGGAGAATGAGGTAATCAGTCCCTCAGCCTTGAGTCGATGTGGTCAGTCCATCTATTCAAGATTGATGGACTGACCACATCGACTCAAGGCTGAGGGACTGATTACCTCATTCTCCTCCTGTTCTTCAAGTTTCTCCTTTGTATGGACTGTAATAATGTTGGTAGAATTTCCGACAATATGTAAAGTAAAAAGACATAAGTGCAACTAATGTGACATTTTATTGTTGCAACGTTTCACTCCCCAGGAGCTTTGTCAAGCTGATACAAACAGTATGTATGTATGTATGTATAATGTTCGCCAAGACCGTAGTCCTGGCTCGGGTCTCAATCTTGCGATGATCCTTCTCTGGCTTCCGAGGGAGAAAGGTTTCTACAATGATGCGACGTATGCTGCTCAAGCACTCTTCTGGTCAGTTCAACTGGTGCATCTCATAAGCGACAACACCATATGTACTCCTAACTGTGGACACTAGCGAGGAGGAGGATATGTCGTTATCAGTGGTAACAGCTTGTCTGGTTCGTTGACTCCATGGTACACTAGTGTGGCCGCAGTCATCTCTGGGTCCTCTTCGGGAGGGAATATCACTCCTAGTTGCCTGCGGAGTGTCTCAGTAACTTCGCACTCCAGAAGATAGTGTGTTAGGGGCCGCTGGACAACGTGCTGACAGTACTGGCACATCTCCTCCTCAGCCTTGTCTACCATCATCTTGGCTGTGGGAAAGCCCAAACGAAGCCGATGGATGGCGGTACACTGCGCTCTGGACCAGCTTCTATCATATGGAGGGTGTTCTCCCTGAGTCGCTGCTCGGTACCACTGTTGAGATGGGGTATCACCTAAGACCTCCCTCATAAGTTTCATGGCTCTGGCAGCCACCAGTTTGGTCTGTCGTAGGCTGATTGGGACAGTAATCCCAACATGAGGATAGTCTGTTGCTGCCTTGGCTGCATCATCTGCCGCCTCATTTCCCCGGATGCCAGCATGGCTGGGGATCCAGTTCAATGTCGATCTGTTACCCTGAACTTCTAAGGCTGTCATTATGCTCAGGATCGATGTGATGAGGTGAACATTGTCCTGTGGTTGAGGATGTGAGAGGGCATTGATTGCAGAGGTGGAATCAACATGTATGACAGGTCGGAGTCGATGTCGTAGGGCATGTGACAATGCCTGCTGAATCGCCACCAGCTCAGCTTGAAGGATCGTGCAGTAGTCAGGGAGTCGCCAGATTGTGAGTGACCTTTGTGGTACAGTCCAGCTGCTGCTCTCTTCCTGTCAGGGTCGACAGAACCATCTGTGAAATACACTGCACATGTGCCTCCCTCTGCCAGTGCCATTCTTGTCTCAGCATGATTGCTGAGGGTGTCTTGACTGCAGAGACGCTTAGTGATGGGTAGCTGCATGATGCAAACATCGGCTGGATCTGGGCGCCAGGGAGGTGGTGGATGGTACCCAGCAACAGGAAGGTCACAACTCTTCTCAAGGAGTAGTTGTATAGGCAGCAGCTTCCGCCCAGCAGCACAAAACGAACGAATCCAGGAGTAGTCCGTGAAGAGTGTGGAATCTTGTGCAATGGTTGTCAATATCCGTCTCCTTAGTGGGGTACCTTGCTGCCGGTGCAGAATCGTGGCCACTTTGCAGGCGTTTATGTATCTTACTCTGTCTGTTGAGAAATGGCATTACCAGTTAAGTTTAAAGAGTTTGTACTTAACTGAGAAAGACAACTCATCGCCTGCACAGCCGCCCCTGCAGACGAGGTCTTGAGAAGCTGTCGAAGTCATCTCTCAATTTATAATTTATAATTTGTAAGATTATAAATTACCCCTAGGGGGTGTTATGTCAGCATATTTCATTCACTGATGGCTGACAAACTTACTTGTTTGGACTCGAAGGTCCGCCCCTTACTGCCGACTATAGGTTGATTACAAACTCCTTGCGACTCAAGAACTGCGCAGTCCCCCATACTACAAGAAATTCGTAACCTACCTTGCTCTTGTAGCGTGAGCTATGGTGTTCTTCACACCTTCGACAGGTATCGGTGACTTGATAGAAGCTGAAGTGTCCTTGGATGTCCACGTCTTCCATAGTCTAGGAATACGCACGCTGGTACACTATGTTCCACAAGATTTGTCTTTATTGTTCACAATCTTATCACTAAAGAAGCTGATCACACTTCTCTTAAGTGTTTATTGTGTTTTATGAGACACTTTGTTCACACTAACGCAGAGATCGTTCTTTGTTGGTTATCCTGGCGTCAGTGTCACTCTCAGTAGAATCAAAAGTAATCTGAAGACGCCACAGCGCCCCATGCCGTCACTCCCCTAGCACAAAGAAAAAGCTGACCTAGTACTTTTGTTTCCTTGCCACTTCCTCGATGAAGCAAAGCAGAATGTTTGATTCTTGCTGTCTTAAGCATAGACAACAATGTCCACTGTCTTTACTATGGTAACAAAGTGGGAGCAGGATTTTCCTTAATTGTCCTGTTAAAGTAAGAGATGTACTGTCTCTTATTAAAATACACTCTGCAACACTCTGCAAGGAGCAGCGGTCACTTGACCACGTCGCATACTCGTACGGCATCTGTGATCAATTACTCACTGTAGCAGTAAACAAGACGCTTGCCCCTTCTGAGAGGGCATGGCCCCTCAGGGCTGAAAGGGGCTGAAGGGGCTGAAGGGGGCTGATACCCCCCTCCTGGAGAAAATTTCTCCACACTGTCAGCCAAGGAAGGAAGCCGGGCCTCAGATCTGAGACATACTGTGTTGGTCCAGATGGGGGCCCCAAGCATAGTTCTTATCGCCTGATTTTGTACGACCTCCACTCTTTGCCTGCTCTGCGGGAAGAGATGAGCTAACGCCGGTGCACCGTAGTCAATAAGCGAGCGTATAGCTTGTATATAGTACAAGCGAAGTACATCTTTGCTTGCCCCTGCACGGTGCCTCGTCATGGCTCTCATGGCGTTGAGTCTGAGTAGAGCACGTGACCTGACATACTCGGCCTGTTTCTGTAAGGTCAGCTTTTTATCAATGTAGATTCCCAAGTACAGGTAGGAGCCTGTCCACTCAAGTTCTATATCCTGAATACGTAATTTATTCACAGGACCTGGTCCCTTGAACATCATTGCAAGAGATTTCTCGGCCGAGATCTTGAGGCCTAGTTCCTTGCAAGACTGCGTAATTAGGTCCAAAGCTCTCTGAGAATGTCGTTCTAAATTGCCTTTCCCATTCACTACGAGTGCAAGATCATCATCATAGCTGAGGAGCTGTGTACCACTATGAAAGGGAAGGCTCACAAGTTTCTGCATAAGGATGTTAAACAGGGTAGGACTGAGCACACCTCCTTGTGGCGTACCGTTTTCCAGGGATTTAAAGGAAGAGTAGTGTCCCTGAAAGCTGACACAGGCCTGCCTGCGCCTAAGGTAGGACTCTATCCAGGCCAGGAGGCGTCCTTTGATTCCCTTCCGAGCTAGTATTGCCAGAATTGCTGTGGGGCTGGCTAGCTCAAATTCCTTTTCATGGTCGAGGTAGACGACAATACTAGGTTTTTTGTTACTATCAGCAATCTGGCTTAGTAGAGTGGTTATGCACTCTGCTGTACCCACTCCTTTGGTGAAGCCAAATATGTGATGATGAGAGGGTCCAAGTTTCCATAGGAGGCGGTTTAACACCATCCTCTCAGCAGCCTTGGCTAAGCAGCTGGTCAGCGATATGGGTCTCATACTGCCTGGGTCCTTGGGCTTTGGAATTGGTACGATGGTAGCTTTCTTCCAAGCTGCTGGGAGTGTCCTGGCCCTTCACGACTTGTTAATGACGTCTAGTATGGCCTCCCATCCACTCTGCCCAGCCCGTGCAATCATGGAGTATGTAACACCATCGATGCCCGGGGCAGTGTCACCTGTGTTCTTAATGGCACGTCGGAGTTCCAAGTCCGTGAGGTCTTCATCAGTCACATCTTCCGACTCACACACAGCTTGTATCGTTAGCTGGCGCTGTGGCAGAAGATCCGTCTGTATATTCCGGATGTCCTGTGGGAGCTGAGTGGAGGCTCCCCTGGAAATGAAAAGCTCCACTAGTTTCTCAGCTTCTTGGGATGGGTTCGGGTGTGCTGGTGGCCTCGGCTTGCTCTTGCCAATTGCTATGTTGAGCTTGCCCCATATCTCAGATAAAGTGGTGTGATGCCCGAATGTTGAGCACCACTCCAGCCATTTCTCAGTTTTTACTCTGAGAGAGACTCTGCGGGCATGCTGCACAATGGCTCTCAGAGTATTCCTGTTCTCTGCCGTAGGGTTACGCCTGTATAGCTTCCTAAAAGAGTTGATGCGGTGGTTCTGCTCACGCACCTTGTCGTTGTAGAACCACCAGTCTCTTTTGTGAGTGCGTCCTGCGGACTTCTTTGGAATTGCGCACTCTGCTGCTTGGGTGAGAACAGTGATTAGCTTCTGTTCAGCCGTATCACAGTCTTCAGATAGAGAGTATGTGGACCACCAGTCATGAAGATAATCCTGGAACACCTTCCAGTTGGCCCTCTTTACGTCCCATCTAGGAGGCAGCACAACTGTGGGAGGCCTGTTGATGTTGAAGGTGGTGATCACTGCAAAGTGGTCACTGACAAGGTGAGGATGAGTTTCCCATGTGGTTCCTGCTGCGAGTTATCTTGACCCGAAGGTAAGGTCGAGGCAGCCACCCAACAGGTGTGTGGGGTCTCCATTGTTTAGCAACTTTACCTCTGGAATATCGTGTAGGAGCATTGCTATGTGTCTGCCAGCAGCATTGGTTGCTGAGTGAGAGTGCAGCATTTTGTGATGTGCGTTGAAATCTCCACCCACAATAATACACTCAGTGCGTGCTAGTGCGAGGAGCTCTGCAATATCGAGGGTGTGTCTTGGGTTCTTGTAGATGTTATAGATGGTAATTGGCGCCCCAGGTATGTGCACAAGGATGGCCTGTACCTCGACAACCTCCCCACAGTCCACAGGGCTGGCTATAACCTCGTGAGGTATTGTATTGGATACAAATACAGCTGTGCCTCTGCAGTGAACGCCCGGGTCCATGTGCCGAAAATACCCAGCAAAACCGGGTAGTCTTGGGCACATAGTCGAGACAGTCAGAGTTTCTTGTAGCAAGACGATGTCAACCCGATCCCGAATTACTGCCTCCAGCAAGAGGTGCTGTTTGCCCCTCAGGCCCTGAATGTTCCATTGTAGGACCTTGAGGGTGTGATTTGGTACCGAGGTTATTCCATCGCTGTTGTTTCCTGAGCTGGAGACTGAGTCCTGCCCACTCTGAGAACCTGCAAATTCACGGCATCCACTGTCTCCTCTTCGGTCAGAAAGCACACTCTCAGGAGCGTATTGACCATCTGCTGGAATGCGCTCTGTTGTTCCATGGAGTTGATTGTGTTGCAAATTAGATCCGTGAACACCTTGATGAGTGCTACGAGATCCTCCCTGGTGAGGGCCTGCTTTGGGGTTGGGTTCGAAACAGTGGATATTATCTGGGCTGTTGTGGTCTGTAGGGACTGCTGAGGGTTGGATTTCTTTATTGTATGCACCGTGGTCTGTTGCTGTATACCACGTTGGGTAGCCGGGATCTGCTAGTGAGGTGCCAGTTGAGTCTGCAAAGCGCCTGTGCCGGGTAAGGAGTGCCTGCGTTGTGCTATGGCCGGTGGGGGCTCGTTTAGTGCCGCCTGCTGATCGCATTGACCAGATGCACCCTGTTGACGCCTCCTGTTCCTCTTGTTTCTGTTTCTTCGTTGAGGTAGGGGTGCAGGAGGTTCTTGACCTTTGACGCCTGGTTGAGGCTTCGAGGGTTGGGAATTCCTGGGCATTGACTTGGTTTAGCTGTTGAGAGATCTGCGGTATGGCAGGGTTCTCTGCACCCGTCGTTTGCTGAGAGTGATGATCCGTCGTAGCCTGTTGCCGAGTTTTTGGCGTCTTCCAGACTTCTTGAATTATGGCGATCCTCTCGGGGCATCGAGGATTCCAGGCATGGTGTTTCTGCCTGCAGTTCGGGCATTGTGGAGTGGGTGGCGATGCATTTTTTAGCTTGGTGATGCATTTCTCGGTAGGGTGGTGCTGGCTGCAGACACCGCAGATTACTCTGTTCGGACAGAGTTCACCCAGGTGTCCATAACGCTGACACTTGAAACAGCGAACTGGTTCTGCTGTGAAGGTCCTGACATCGTACCTGCCCCAAGAACCGAGGTCCAGCTGGGATGGCAGTGGTCCTACATGCTGAATGAGGACCTGTCGGGTTGGTGCGTTGCCTGCCGTCTTTGCCTTGAGACGTTGAGCTGACACCACACTGGGGTGAGCTGCTACTGCCTCGATGGGCATCATCAGCGGGTATCGCATCACTACACCCTTGGTGATTTTCTGCCGAGAGTCCAGTTCCTCCAGGGTGAATGAGCGATCTGTCTCCATGACTCTCTTCAAGGTGGTATACATTTCCTTGTTGAGAGGAGTCAATATTGGTTCTCCCCTCAAGTTGAACCATATCTTGAACTTCAGGTTGTGTCGTGATTCCAGGTATGAAACAACGCTATAGTGGGTTCTGTGGTCCCCATAAGACTTCACCTTGAATTTGCCAGGTCGGTTGAGCTGGTTTGCCTGCTCCTTGGACGGACGGTATATGGACACAGAGGGTATATATAAAGGCTCAGAGTGAGGTTAAATACCAGTGAGGTACCATATCGATGTTCACAGGTGGTAGTAGTAGTAGTGGCAAAAGTTGTAGTAGTAGTAGGAAGACAATAAAGTAGAGCAATTAATTCGTACGAGTGAAAGGATATAAAAGCTATTACTTGGGTAACATAAAAATAGGTTGGACAAACATAGACTGGAAAGAGAAGGCCTGTTTCAGTGTTCACCCTCTGTAATGTGCCCTGTGTACTATAGCAGGAGAGACTATGTGATATATCGATATATCGAAGGACTCCTTTGTCAATTTACAACGTAATTGCCCTTCTCTTCAGAATTGCCATAATGCCGCTAAACAAAATCAAGTTATCCAAAGGAAAAACTTTTCATATAAATTTGAATATATAAAAGGTATCTTGTACAAGTCAGTATTCAAATTAAATTCAGATGAGATAGACTTAGTTGTTCCAAGTCAATGCAGAGAGACTGTTCTTAAAATGGCTCATGACCTGCCAGTGGCCGGACATTTCTCGCATCGTAAAACCTTAAATAAAATTAGGGAAACATATTTTTGGCCCAAAATGTCCTCAGATGTCACTACCTATTGTAGATCGTGTAAAGTTTGCCAACTGTCATCCTCCCGAGGTACCAGGCGAGTACCTATGGTCAAAATGCCTATCTTTACGGTACCGTTTGAACGAGTAGCTATTGACATCGTTGGTCCTTTATCTCCACTTTCATCTGGGGGACATAGATATATATTAACATTAGTTGATTATGCTTCGAGTTTCCCTGAAGCCGTACCCTTAAAGATCATAACTACTGGAAGACCATTCATCACAAACCATTCATCACACACCATAACTACTACAGAGGTGGCTGAAACCCTTTTGTCCATCTTCTCCAGAGTGGGCATCCCTAGAGAAATTTTGTCTGACCGTGGGACACAATTCACATCTGACTTAATGCAACATCTCTACCAACTTCTGGGAGTGAAGCCTCTCTTCACCACACCCTATCATCCCAGCTGTAATGGGAGGACTGAGCGCCAGCATTCGATTCTCAAGTCCATTTTAAGGAAACTTTGCTCCCTTAAACCTAAGGAGTGGCATCGTTACCTACCCTGTGCTTTGTTTGCCATGAGGGAAGTTCCCAGTGACTCTTTGGGATTTTCACCTTTTGAACTTCTCTATGGTAGACAGGCCAGAGGTCCATTGTCCATCCTTCATGACTTATGGACTAATGAGGAGGTAAATGCTGAGGTTCAGTCTTCTTACCAGTTTCTCCTTGACCTTAGATCCAAACTTGAGGAGACTTCTGACATAGTTTCGAAAAACCTAAGCTTGTCAATGGACCAGTACAAAACCTATTTTGATTCCAAAAGTCAGAGGAGAAGTTTTAAAGTAGGGGATGAAGTTCTGGTACTTTTGCCTATCAAGTCAAATAAATTATTAGTAGCATGGAAAGGTCCATATAAAGTATTAAAAATTTGTGGGAAAGTTGACTACCTCATAGAAGTCAAGGGGAAACCTAAGCTTTATCATATCAACATCCTTCAGAAATATTACCGAAGAAATTCGGTTAACTGCCTTAATAACTTTGACTTAGTTTTTCCACACGAACTTGATAAGACAACTGAAGAATGTAAGGTGTTCGTAATTGACACCTCTAACTTAGACTATGATGAAGAACTACATGACTTGGTGACTCTTGACCACTTGGGCGCAACCAACATTAATATTAATGAATCTTTGGATGACCATAAGAGACATGAACTACTTCAATGTGTGAGTAGCTTTTCAGACGTCTTTATTGATATTCCAGGTGTTACCTCCACGGTAGTCCATAAGATTGACTTATTGACGGACAATCCTATCAAACGAAAATTATACCCAGTTCCAGTTCACCTTATGGATGCATTTGACCGAGAGGTAGACAAATTATTAAAACTAAAGATCATTGAACCTTCAGTATCTGCATATTGCTCACCAGTAGTCATGGTTAAGAAGGAGGATAATTCATATAGACTTGCTATTGACTTCAGAGGCCTTAATGCTATAACTCGGTGGGATGCTGAGCCTATGCCCTTAATAGATAGCGATCTACACAAATTTTATGACGCTTCCTTCTTTTCAGAGATTGATATTGCGCAGGCATATCATCAAGTAATGTTAGATCCTTCTTCTAAGCAGCAGTACACCGCTTTTCCTACCCACCAAGGACTGATGCAGTATAGAACTATGCCCTTCGGTTTGGTAACTGCCTGTGCTACCTACGTGAGACTGATGAGAAAGGTCTTGGGTAATATGCCAAATGTTTCAGTTTATTTTGATAACATTTACGTAATGACATCCACGTGGGGCGAACACATCCAAACATTAACACCAGTTTTCCGTAGGTTACGCTCACATGGCCTCACTGCCAAGCCGAAGAAATGCTTCCTTGGGTATAACAAGATTAGATATCTTGGACTGATACTTTCTAATAACTCTCTGCAGCCTCTCCCCAGTAAGATCACAGCTTTATTAGAATTTAAATTCCCCAAAACCAAGAAGCTCATGCGTAGCTTTCTTGGTTCTGTAAATTTTTATGCACGGTTTATCCTGAACCTTACTGATCTTACAGGCATCTTATCCGACTTCCTTAAAAAGTCTGTGAAGGAACCTCTTGAACTTTCCGACGTAGCTCGGGAAAAGTTTAATGAGATTAAAAGTATCTTTTCGAAAGACCCTATACTTAAGATTCCAGATATTAATTAAACATTTTGTTTAAGAACTGATGCCTCCAATACTGGCTTAGGTGCGGTGCTACTACAATACCATGTATGCTTCCTAAGCCAGAAACTCCTTCCTGCAGAAACGAGATACTCCACCATAGAAAAGGAATGTTTGGCCCTTGTGTGGGGTATCTCCAAACTTAAATTTTATTTGCTAGGAAAAGAATTCATTTTAGAAACAGACCACAAAATTTGCTAGGAAAAGAATTCATTTTAGAAACGGACCACAAACCTTTGATATACCTAGAAACTTTTAAGGGAACCAACAGTCGCCTCTTGAGGTGGACATTGGCACTCCAGGCTTTTAAGTTCCATATTGTGTATATCAATGGTTCATCCAATTATTTCTCTGACTGGTTAAGTCGTGACAGTCAGTAGAAGATTTGTTGCCTTATGCGACTTTCACATGTTAAAACTTTTTCCTAGCCTATTCTTCTTATACTCCTTGGTATGGGGGAGTGTGAGGGAAAAGTTCAATAGATAGGGGTAGTGAGGGAGTATATAGTAACAATAGTTGCATTGCCAGCTACTTGGTAAGGTAGGGTCAGTCTAGCTCCCACTATCCCTTCCCCTCCCTCTTCCCCCCCCCGAAAGGTGACGTGTGGGGCTCCGGTCAAACAGTAAATCACTCGACTCACAGCTCCCAACACTACTGTAAGTACACGCCTGATCATATTTTTGTGGACTTATTAGTTGAAAGCTTCACTTTTGACCAATAATTAACTTAGTCCTTTCAGTTTTGATCGGTTAAATGTTTTAATAATCACCACATCTTTTAGGTATTGTACTTATCATGGAGAGTGATTTCTTAAGCAGTGGGTAATCTGTCTCTCTTTACAGCTTGGAATGACAGTGAGGGTCACCTGCCAACCAACGAGAAGAATAGAAGGAGACGGACTAACGTCCTGAGACGTCCCATGTTTAATCTACTTACCTGTTATGTAAGCCAACGCAGGACCTAACCCCTCATCATAGCAGTGGTAACGAACCTGTTTTCCTGTCATCTGAAGTAATTACTCACGGTTATACTGTGAAGAATGAGCCGGTGGTGGTCACCAACACCTGGTACCCCCCCCCCCACATCAGCAACGGCTACGATTTCAACAACACGCAGTGTCACCAACACCTGACACCCCATTACCACGATATACCTATATTAGCGTTGAGTTCAAATGTAATTTTTTTTCATTTCATTTTTCATTTTTCTTTCAATTAGGATACCCATTCATGTTTTATTGTTTTGCATTTTCCGTTTCTAAATAATAAAGTGTTTATCATTGTCTGTTATTATTTATTTTTCTATTCATTAATTTTCCTGAGGAGGAGCCAGCCTTGGTAATACTGACTGAAGTTGTTACAGGACTTAGTAAGCCTTCACAGTTGGGTTATTGAGGCTAGGACTTTGGGTAGTTTCAAATTTAGGTTGGATAAATACATGAGTGAGAGGGGTTGGATAAATACATGAGTGAGAGGGGTTGGATTTGAGTGGGACTTGCACATCAGAGCTTATTTGGAAATATAAACACATGTGCAGTATAATGTGATCCTTTATTGACTACGTTTCGCCCACACATTGGGCTTTTTCAAGTCACAAACAGATCTACCTGGGGTGGAAGGGACGCGAGTATTTAGAGTCAGGTTCAGAATGCTGAGGTCAGGTGGAGAATGCTGCATCTGATGATGCACCGAGTGGGGTTATAGAGTCTAAAATCTTGGGTAGCTTGGAAAGGAGATTGGATAAGTTTGTGAGCAGACCTTCTACAATGTTCTTCCATACCTGTGTTCTTATGTGGGATAGCGATGAAGAAGTTTCTTGGCAAGTGGTTCAGCTATGTTATGGAAGCCACTCTTCTGGTTGAAGTTGTCGGATATAGAAATAAGTGATGATTCCAGGATTCTTCGGTATTGAGTGTTGTCTTCTGTGGCGATAAGTCTTGAGTTTCTGTAGTTTATCAAGTGGTTATGTGAATTACGGTGTTGTACACAGGCATTCCTTGTGTTGTCAGACCTGCTTGCGTATTGGTGTTCTGAAATACGTGTTTGGAGGTCCCTTGATGTTTCGCCCACGTATAATTTGTTGCAGACAACCTCAAATCTACGGCTTCAAGGGTGATGGACTGATTACATCGTCTTCACATCTCTACTGCTCTTGCCTACTTTCTGTACTCGACTGAAGAAGCCTACTGTGTAGGCGAAACGTTTCTGAATAAAGTTGCATAAATGTTGCCTATGTGTCTTATCTACCAACCTGTCGGTATTGTATACCATTTGATAATCACTCTGTCAGGCACTGCAACACAATGGCATCTTGGTACAGAAGAGAAAACACCTTGGACAACTTTTTCAAGTGAGAATTGTTTGATCTGAGAGGGACATGACCTCCCAGTGGCTACATTCTCACTACTACTACTCTGCACCTCTCCTTCCGACAGTATTTAAGTCTCAACACTGTTGCTTGATGTGGAAAAACACACTTATGTACAGTTCAGGACATTTATTAAAGGAAACGTTTCGCCACGAGTGGCTTCTTCAGTCCTAATACAGAGAAAACTAAGAAAGCATTTATATATATAGTGGCAGGAGTCAGGTGAGGTGACGCGTGGGTAGAGGTGGTAGTAGTAGTAGTAGTAATGGAACTAAGGAGGTGAGGCTAGAGAGGGACCTGCTGGCATCAAGTAACACCAGTTCCCAGGATGGGTAATATCCTCTTGCTTAGTAATTTTGAAATACTGTAACTACCGGATTTTTGCTTTATAGTGTTACTGACAGAAATTAGTGCAGCTTCAATGCATTTTCTCCGTCTTAAGCCGTCTTCTTTAATAACTAGTTTAGCTTCATTGAATTTCATGAGGTGTCCAACATCGTCTCTATGTTGAACACATGCGTTTTTGCGATCATCATTTCTGCAAACATTTTGGTGTTCTGCTATCCTAATGTCCAGAGTTCTGGCTGTTTCCCCTACATATACTTTGTCACACCCCCACATGGTATAGTGTAGATTCCTGCACTTGTGCCAGAATCATGCATGGGTTTTTGTATCAGGTTCCTAATAGTAGTTGAAGAGCTGGTAGATATTTTAGCCAGTTTTCTGTCAAACATTTTTGAAACATTAGTGGCAACGTTGCTGACCGGTAAAACGATGTAACTTGGAGGCTTTTCTTCAATTTGATAGGTGTTGGTCTTGCTGAGGATACGTGTCGCACGTTTCCTGCAGTCACGTATGAAGTGTAGGGGAAAGTGTAGTGAACTAAAAGAGTTGGTGATGCATGTACATTCTTCTTCGAGGAACTGCGGACTGCAAATTCTGTAGGCTCTCAGAAAGAAGCCAATAACTACCCCTCTTTTAGTTCTTGTGTCATGGAGAGAGAAGAAATGTAGAAGATCGTTCTTGTAGGTAGGCTTCCGGTAGACTTTAAAAGAAAGTTTGTTTTCCCCTGTGCGTAAGAGAACGTCGAGAAAAGGTAATTGGTTGTCCTTCTCCTCCTCTAGTGTAAATTTAATAGTAGGTTCCAGAGTGTTGATGGTGTTGAGGATGCCCCGTACGTCAAGATTTTTGGGTACAATGACCAAAATATCATCTATGTACCGCATCCATGTAACTGAACGAGGGATGTAACTGAGGATCCTTCTTGATTCCAGGTCCTCCATATATAAATTGGCAAGAACTGCACTAAGGGGGGATCCCATGGCTAGTCCGAAGAGTTGTTTGTACTTCTTGTCCTCAAACCTAAAACAGTTATAACGAACACAAAGTTCGACAAGGCTCACAAAATCTTGGCGGGGTACAGGTAACTCTGTATCATCTTTAATCACCCTGCGAAGAAGATCAATGGCTTGATCAACTGGGACATTGGTGAATAAGGCAGTCACGTCAAAACTTGCAAGCTTCTTATCACTCATGTCGAGATCCCTGATACGGTTAATGAGGTCACCCGAATGCTTTAGATGAACCTGACTGATTGAACCCAGGAGCTTTGACAAATATTTCGCCAAAACTCCTGCTAGACTGTGAGGGGCGCTGCCGATTCCAGATGTAATGGGTCTTATAGGCACATTTGGTTTGTGGGTCTTTGGTAAACCATAAAGTCTTGCTGACTTGGGGATGGTAGGGATGAGGCGCAAGAGCTTTCTACCTTCTTCTGATTTCCTGAGTATGCTGCAGGTCTTACTGAGAAAAGAATCTGTTTCTTTCTTCCATGCATGTTCGGGGATGGAAACGTATGTGTTGGCGTCGTTCAATAAATCTTGCATCTTATTAACGTAGTCTGTACTGTTGAGGATGACCACTCCTCCTTTGTCCGCTGTGGTGATGAGAATATCATTATTAGTAGCTAAGTTTTTGAGTGCCTGGATGTAGCAACGAGGAATGACTGGACGACTAGGTTCAGAAATTGCTGCTGCAATAAGTCCTTGTATGAAACCTTTGTTAAACTCAGAGTCACCGAAGAAATGGTTTTTGATCACTGTGTCTAACTCGCATTTAGGCTTCCGTATGCCAGTAGCAAACTTGAGACCTAAGCTGAGTGCTTCGGATTCTGTATCACTGAGAACATAAGAAGAAAGGTTATTGATGATGTCAGCTCTACCAATATCTTTCCATTTGCTGTGTTGACAGAGAGAGGAAAGTTTTCTTGAGAGCCGTAGTTTCTGCTGTAGGTTGGCGGTGGTAACTCTGCTTAGGATGTGTTCGGCGGTGCGTCTGTCAGGAGCGGGAAGGGAAGTGAGAGCTAGGTGAGCACTATGGAAATAATCTTTAGAGCAAGCTGATAGATCTTCCTTGCACTCTCGTAGATAGTGGTAAGTAGCAGGAGAGAAGGGATGTTTAGAATCCGTGAGATGGTGTGGAGTGGATCTAGGTGCGACCATTTCTTCAATGCAGTCTTGCAGAAAGGAGGAATGGTTCTTGAAGCTGTGTGCCTTCAGGAGGAGAGAAAGGTAGTCTCTGTATAAAACGTCCATCACTAGTACTGTGTCTTGACAATGAGGAAATGGTATGGAGATACCGACAAGATGTGGAAAAAGACACTTATGTACAGTTCAGGACATTTATTAAAGGAAACGTTTCGCCACGAGTGGCTTCTTCAGTCCTAATACAGAGAAAACTAAGAAAACATTTATATATATAGTGGCAGGAGTCAGGTGAGGTGACGCGTGGGTAGAGGTGGTAGTAGTAGTAGTAGTAGTAGTAGTAGTAGTAATGGAACTAAGGATGTGAGGCTAGAGAGGGACCTGCTAGCATCAAGTAACACCAGTTCCCAGGATGGGTAATATCCTCTTGCTTAGTAATTTTGAAATACTGTAACTACCTTTCTCCTCCTGAAGGCACACAGCTTCAAGAACCGTTCCTCCTTTCTGCAAGACTGCATTGAAGAAATGGTCGCACCTAGATCCACTCCACACCATCTCACGGATTCTAAACATCCCTTCTCTCCTGCTACTTACCACTACCTACGAGAGTGCAAGGAAGATCTATCAGCTTGCTCTAAAGATTATTTCCATAGTGCTCACCTAGCTCTCACTTCCCTTCCCGCTCCTGACAGACGCACCGCCGAACACATCCTAAGCAAAGTTACCACCGCCAACCTACAGCAGAAACTACGGCTCTCAAGAAAACTTTCCTCTCTCTGTCAACACAGCAAATGGAAAGATATTGGTAGAGCTGACATCATCAATAACCTTTCTTCTTATGTTCTCAGTGATACAGAATCCGAAGCACTCAGCTTAGGTCTCAAGTTTGCTACTGGCATACGGAAGCCTAAATGCGAGTTAGACACAGTGATCAAAAACCATTTCTTCGGTGACTCTGAGTTTAACAAAGGTTTCATACAAGGACTTATTGCAGCTGCAGTTTCTGAACCTAGTCGTCCAGTCATTCCTCGTCGCTACATCCAGGCACTCAAAAACTTAGCTACTAATAATGATATCCTCATCACCACAGCGGACAAAGGAGGAGGAGTGGTCATCCTCAACAGTACAGACTACGTTAGTAAGATGCAAGATTTATTGAACGACGCCAACACATACGTTTCCATCCCCGAACATGCATGGAAGAAAGAAACAGATTCTTTTCTCAGTAAGACCCGCAGCATACTCAGGAAATCAGAAGAAGGTAAAAAGCTCTTGCGCCTCATCCCTACCAACCCCAAGTCAGCTAGACTTTATGGTTTACCAAAGACCCACAAACCAAATGTGCCTATGAGACCCATTACATCTGGAATCGGCAGCGCCCCTCACAGTCTAGCAGGAGTTTTGGCGAAATATTTGTCAAAGCTCCTGGGTACAATCAGTCAGGCTCATCTAAAGCATTCGGGTGACCTCCTTAACCGTATCAGGGATCTCGACATGAGTGATAAGAAGCTTGCAAGTTTTGACGTGACTGCCTTATTCACCAATGTCCCAGTTGATCAAGCCATTGATCTTCTTCGCAGGGTGATTAAAGATGATACAGAGTTACCTGTACCCCGCCAAGATTTTGTGAGCCTTGTCGAACTTTGTGTTCGTTATAACTGTTTTAGGTTTGAGGACAAGAAGTACAAACAACTCTTCGGACTAGCCATGGGATCCCCCCTTAGTGCAGTTCTTGCCAATTTATATATGGAGGACCTGGAATCAAGAAGGATCCTCAGTTACATCCCTCGTTCAGTTACATGGATGCGGTACATAGATGATATTTTGGTCATTGTACCCAAAAATCTTGACGTACGGGGCATCCTCAACACCATCAACACTCTGGAACCTACTATTAAATTTACACTAGAGGAGGAGAAGGACAACCAATTACCTTTTCTCGACGTTCTCTTACGCACAGGGGAAAACAAACTTTCTTTTAAAGTCTACCGGAAGCCTACCTACAAGAACGATCTTCTACATTTCTTCTCTCACCATGACACAAGAACTAAAAGAGGGGTAGTTATTGGCTTCTTTCTGAGAGCCTACAGAATTTCCAGTCCGCAGTTCCTCGAAGAAGAATGTACATACATCACCAACTCTTTTAGTTCACTACACTTTCCCCTACACTTCATACGTGACTGCAGGAAACGTGCGACACGTATCCTCAGCAAGACCAACACCTATCAAATTGAAGAAAAGCCTCCAAGTTACATCGTTTTACCGGTCAGCAACGTTGCCACTAATGTTTCAAAAATGTTTGACAGAAAACTGGCTAAAATATCTACCAGCTCTTCAACTACTATTAGGAACCTGATACAAAAACCCAAGCATGATTCTGGCACAAGTGCAGGAATCTACACTATACCATGTGGGGGGGGTGTGACAAAGTATATGTAGGGGAAACAGCCAGAACTCTGGACATTAGGATAGCAGAACACAAAAATGCTTGCAGAAATGATGACCGCAAAAACGCATGTGTTCAACATAGAGACGATGTTGGACACCTCATGAAATTCAATGAAGCTAAACTAGTTATTAAAGAAGACGACTTAAGACGGAGAAAATGCATTGAAGCTGCACTAATTTCTGTCAGTAACACTATAAAGCAAAAATCCGGTAGTTACAGTATTTCAAAATTACTAAGCAAGAGGATATTACCCATCCTGGGAACTGGTGTTACTTGATGCCAGCAGGTCCCTCTCTTGCCTCACCTCCTTAGTTCCATTACTACTACTACTACTACTACTACTACTACTACTACACTACTACTACTACTACTACTACTACTACCACCTCTACCCACGCGTCACCTCACCTGACTCCTGCCACTATATATATAAATGTTTTCTTAGTTTTCTCTGTATTAGGACTGAAGAAGCCACTCGTGGCGAAACGTTTCCTTTAATAAATGTTTTGAACTGTACATAAGTGTCTTTTTCCACATCTTGTTGGTATCTCCATACCATTTCCTCACTGTCGCTTGACCTTCAGTTAGTTCCAGACTTTGGAACAGAACTTCTCCAGGCTGAGGGACTGACAACCTCAAATCTACGACTTCAAGGGTGATGGACTAATTACATCGTCTTCACATCTCTACTGCTCCTTTCTACTTTCTGTACTCGACTGAAGAAGCCTACTGTGTAGGTGAAACGTTTCGGAATAAAGTTGCCTAAATGTTGCCTATGTGTCTTATCTACCAATAAATCCCTTTTTAATAATTTAGAAATTTCAGAGGAACTGGGTGCTAGCGACCACAAATCAATTACATTTAGCATTGAATGGAAGTACGATAGTAGCGATAACTCAGTAACAGTCCCAGATTTTCGCTTAGCAGATTACGATGGGCTTAGAGAACACTTATCATCTGTTGACTGGGGTAACGAAGAGAGCTATCAATATGACAGTTTTTTGAACACTATACATGCTGCTCAAAGAAAGTTTATCCCGTATAAAGAAATTAGATCAAATAGAAATGACACAAAATGGATGAATAATAGGTTCTCTGAACCATTCATCTACATAAGAAAGGAATTTATAGGCGTATCAAAAGAGGCGAGGGTCATCTTATGAATCAGTATATTGACATTAAGAGGGACATTAAAAAGAGGATAAGAAAAGCTAAAAGGGACTATGAAATTAAAGTTGCAAGGGATTCTAAAACTAACCCATAAAGTTTTTTCCAGGTCTATAGAACAAAAGTTAAGTAAAAGGACACAAGTGCAACTAATGTGACATTTTATTGTGGCAACGTTTCGCTCTCCAGGAGCTTTATCAAGCGAAACGTTGCCACAATAAAATGTCACATTAGTTGCACTTGTGTCCTTTTACTTTACATATTGTCGGAAATTCTACCAACTTTTTTACAGAACAAAAGTTAGAGATGAGATAGGTCCCCTTAAAAATAACTATGGGCATCTTACTGACAAAGAGAATGAAATGTGCTCGATTTTAAATAATTATTTTCTCTCGGTTTTTACACAGGAAGACACTAACAATATTCCAGTAATTAATTTTTATAGTGGGCCAGAAGAAGATAAATTATGTAACATCACAGTCACTAGTGAAATGGTTGTGAAGCAGAGGCAAAATAAGTCGCCGGGTCCTGATGAGGTTTTTTCAAGGGTTCTTAAGGAATGCAAAATGGAACTCTGTGAACCATTAACTAATATTTTTAATTTATCTCTTCAAACAGGTGTAGTGTCTGATATGTGGAAGATGGCTAATGCAATTCCTATTTATAAAACAGGGGACAAGTCGTTACCGTCAAATTACCGCCCAATAAGCCTGACCTCAATTGTAGGCAAATTACTAGAGTCAGTTATAGCTGAGATTGTTAGGTAAGACACATATGCAACAGTTAAGATAAGAGATAAGATAAGATTTCGTTCGGATTTTTAACCCCGGAGGGTTAGCCACCCAGGATAACCCAAGAAAGTCAGTGCGTCATCGAGGACTGTCTAACTTATTTCCATTGGGGTCCTTAATCTTGTCCCCCAGGATGCGACCCACACCAGTCGACTAACACCCAGGTACCTATTTGCTGCTAGGTGAACAGGACAACAGGTGTAAGGAAACGTGTCGGAATGTTTCCACCCGCCGGGAATCGAACCCGGGCCCTCCGTGTGTGAAGCGGGAGCTTTAGCCACCAGGCCACCGAAATAAAGATACCTAACTGTTGCATATGTGTCTTACCTAACAACCTGTCGGTATTTTATACCATTTGAATGTTCATAGCTGAGATTATAAGCCATCTCGATAAGCATAGCTTGATTAATGATACTCAGCATGGATTCACAAGAGGCCGGTCTTGTCTAACTAATTTATTAACTTTCTTCAGTAAAGCTTTTGAGGCTGTTGACCACGATAAAGAATTTGATATTATTTACTTAGATTTTAGTAAGGCTTTTGGTAGAGTTCCGCACCATAGACTGTTAAAGAAAGGGGCAGCTCATGGCATTGGGGGAAAAGTACTCTCGTGGATCGAGTCATGGCTCACAGACAGGAAGCAGAGAGTGTCCATAAATGGGGGTAAATCCGGGTAGGGATCTGTAACAAGTGGCGTTCCACAGGGATCAGTCATGGGCCCGTTGTTGTTTATAATATATATCAATGATCTTGATGAGGGAATTACTAGTGATATGAGCAAATTTGCCGATGACACAAAGATAGGTAGGATAATTGATTCAAACGTAGATGTTATGGAACTTCAGGAGAATTTAAACAAACTCTATTCTTGGTCAGAAAAGTGGCAGATGCAGTTCAATGTAGATAAATGCAAGGTTCTGAAGCTCGGGAGTGTCCATAAACCTAGTACTTAAGGCCTTTCATGTGCATTGAGTTTTTGCATAACGTGAGATAGACACGAGGAACATCAAAGAGTGATCTGTGCCTTATGTTATGATCATGTGTTCTGTTGAGGTTGATAAGGAGACGTTTGAGGCGAGGGTTTATATCAGAGTTAAGTGTTCTATGTATGTAATAAGTGCAGTAATAAGTATGGATGTTTTGTATGGTGAGTTAGGTTTAGAGTTTTGAATATTGGTGGAGTGTGCTGCTTGTAGTGGGAATTTGTTATCATTCTGACTGCAGCCTTTTGTTGGGTAATTAGTGGTCTGAGATGGTTTATTGTTGTTGAGCCCCATGCACAAATTCCATAGGTGAGATACGGGTAAATAAGTGAGTGATATAGGGCCAGGAGGGCTGACTGTGGAACATAGTACCGTATCTTCAATAGTATGCCTACGGTCTTGGAAATTTTCTTGGAAATTTGTTGTATATGTATTTGAAATTAAAGTCTATTATCAAGGTGGATTCCTAAAAATTTTCCCTCTGTGAGCTTTGTGATAGGTGATCTGTTTATCATTATGTTAAGAGGGACATCTGTGGCTCTGTTACCAAACTGAATGAAGTAAGTTTTGTCAATATTTAGAGTAAGTTTGTTAGTCCTCATCCAAGTAGATATTTTCTGCAATTCTTTATTTACAGTATTGGCTAGCATGACTGGGCTCGGGTGAGAGAAGACGTATATAGTGTCATCTGCAAATAGTGTGAGTTTGAGTAGTTATGAAGCATTTGGTAGGTCATTTATGTATATGAGAAAGAGAAGAGGGCCAAGGACACTTCCCTGTGGGACACCAACTGTAATTGGCTGTGCGGAAGAGTTTGCCCCATTTGTGTACACATATTGGCTTCTGTTGCTGAGGTAAGACTTTAGGTAGTTGAGGGAGTGCCCTCTTATACCATAGTGCGACAATTTTATGTGGAGCAAGTTATGGTCAACTGTATCAAAAACTTTACGTAAGTCAATGAAGATCCCCAGTGGGACTTCTTTTTTCTCTAATGCAGAGTATATATGTTCTAGCATGTGTATAATAGCATCATTAGTATTTTTATTAGGCCTGAACCCAAATTGGCAGGGGTTGAGAATGTTTTGGGAGATGAGGTAGGAATAGATTCGCTTATGAATTAATTTTTCGAAGATTTTAGAGAGAGGGTGTAAGTTGGATATTGACCTATAGTTATTCAACTCTGTTTGGTCTCCTCCTTTATGGATCGGGGTGACCCTCGCTATTTTGAGAGCTGTAGGGAAGGTAGAGGATTCGATGGATTTGTTAAAGAGTGTTGCAATGATTGGTGATAGCACTTGTGATGCTTTTTTGTATATAAAGGGTGGTAAGGTATTTAAATCTCCTGTCTTGTTTTTTAGTGTGTTGATAATAAGGGACACTTCACATGGGTTAGTCGGAGTTAGGAACAGTGTGTTCGAGTGAGGTAGTCATTGGGTGGGGTATCTGAGCTTGGGATTTTATTGGCAATGTTTTTTCCTATAGTGGAGAAGAATCATTGAGTCTGCTGTATCAGTTGGTGGGAGTTGGGGTTCATCTGATTTTGTTAATTTAATTTCGCTATTTCGTGATATCTTTTTTGTTCCTAGAATTTCTGATAGGGTTTTCCAAGTCTTTTTTTATATCACTTCGTAAGTTGGATAATCTGTTCTCATAATACATTTTTTTGCCCTTCTTATCAGGCTGATTAGGATTGGTCTCTGGTTAAGTGACCCATTTTGTACTGTTTTTCATATAGGTGTTTTTTATTTATGGATTTGAGAATGCTGGGTGTTAGCCAGGGACTGTTCAGTCTCTTAGCTGTCATCTGTTTATTTTTTTAGGGCAGTGTTTGCTATATAGGTATTGGGTCTTTTTTAGAAAATTATTAATACATTCGTTAATATCTGTGTAGATTTCTAGCTCAGTGTGCCAGTCAATGTTTGTCACTGCTGTTGTGAAGTTATTAATGGCTGCCTCATTGTGAAGTCTGAAGATGACTTTAGTAGTATCTTGGGGTAATTTGCAAAGATTTGTTATGAGGAAGGTAGGGTAGTGGTCTGTGGTATTATCTGTGATTATGCCTGATTTTAATAGGGATATGGTGTTGGTCCAGATGTGGTCTAGCAGGGAAACACTAGTCTCTGTAATTCTTGTAGGTTTTGTTACTGTTGGCAGCAACATGCAGTTACTCATTGTGTTTGTGAATTCAGTAACGTGTGGGTCCTGGTCTTGCAGGAGATTTATACTGAAGTCACCTGAGAGTAGTAAGTGATCTTCGTTCATGCGTCCATCAGTCATCATACTTCCTAGGTTTTCACTAAAATGGCTAATGTTAGACTGTGACACTCTGTAGATGTTGATCACTGTGAGAGGTTTTTGTAGGTATTTGGATTTGAATTTAGCTATTATATATTCCCCATGTTAATCCCTTGTGCAAGTATTAGTGACACATTCTAGTTGGTCTGAGTAGTATATAGCTGTGCCACCCCCTTGTTGATCTGGCCTACAGTTGTGTATGGCTGTGTAACCAGGAATGGCATAGACATCTGTAGTATCTGGCTTTAGCCAGGTTTCAGTGAGAGTAATGATGGATATACTGGCATGCAGGGAATTTAGTAATGCTCTACGGTCATCGTAATGTTTGCTTAAAGATCTGATATTATAGTTAAAGACAGTTATGTTGTTGTTGGCTCTGAGAAGTGCCTTTGATTGTTCTGCTGTGTAGTAATTACAGTTACTGTTTGATTCATTTCAAAAGATCCCCTAGTACTACAGAGCAAAACCCCGCCCCTTGTGGCTCCACATCTTTCCTGCTCACCACACAATTCCAGTCACCCCCCACAACTGCCACGGGGAGAAGCGACCAGAGGTGATACACCAATACATCCCTCAAAAAAGCATTCTTGACACTACCATTCCCCTCCGCTGTCCCATAGACGCACGCTAGCGCCACCTTCCCCATCCACAACCCATCCACTCACACAACACGCCCCTCCCTCCCCCCCAACTCGCTGCTGTATACGACAAATGGGCTGGTCTCTTGCAGCAGGATGGCGATCTCCCCTTTCAATCGAGTCGAATGCGCCACACACACCTGGAAACCATCCAGTACCAACTCACACCCAGCTTTGTAATTGTGCTCTTGCACAAAAGCCACATCCACCCCCATACCTACGGAGAAAATCCGTGAACCACATACACTTCACTCTATTTAGCAACCCATTTACATTCACTGAGACACACTTCAAGCCGGCAGTACCTTGTGTCCCTTCGGCACTGACACGCCACTAGACGCCTGCCAGCATCTACCACCATGCTCACTACCAGACACTCGAGGACCTCCAATAGCTGCCACCGGGCCCCTAGGTCCCTGAGGGCTGCCACACCTTGCCAGGCCTCTGCGCCGGGGTGACGGCATCATCCGACAGCGCCGCCGCCCTTTTGCGTGACCCGCTCTCTGCTTCCATAGCCACCTCCAGAGGACCTTCACTATGAACCACCTCTTCCACGATGACTACATCCACCCCGGCATCCTGTCCCTTAACCAGCTCCACCACATCCTGTGACCTCAGACCAGACACGTTCTCGAGGGTCACTACAAGCCCCTCGTCGTTCGCCACACCAGGCGTTTCCAACAAACACTGCAGCACAGTCGCTAACGTGTGCTCCACCACTCTCTCCTCCATGGGCGTCCCTCCACACCTTTCATAACCAGGCAAACTGAGGAAGACTTCCCAGTAGCTCCTCCCGCTCCACCTCTGCACTCCACGATGACGTCTTCTGACGTTCACCCGACTCCGGCACAACCTTCACCTCCTGGACAGGCTCTGCTACGGGATGATGCCCCACGTCCTGCTTCCACTGTTGGCGACCACATTGCGCCGCAGTGTGATCTTACGCCCCACAAAGGCAACAAGTGCGGCGCTGCCCCACATAGGAAACCATAACTTGCGTACGAAAGTCATCCATCACCACGTACGATGGATGGGGTTCTTCAATGTCATCTTCAGCGAGAAGGTACCTTCAAGGAGGCCAGCATATGCGCCCTCTGTCCACTTCCCAACGGTCGCCACATGCACATTTCTATATCTGCCGAAAACTTCTCGTAAATCAGCCTCATCAGCCTCAAAAGGCACGTTACGCACTTTAAACCCACATGAAGTAATGAGACACATCAATCAGCCGCACTGTGACAGCCGGGTTAACAACCATCTTGAAATTTGTCCACCAGCCGCTTGTAGACACTTGCTGATCGGAGCTTAACAAAGACCCTATAGGCCCCATTAAGTGCTACTCAATGAAGTTCTTAATCAGTCACTCCATAAGTATCCTTGATGATGGCCGGCAGGATAACAGAAGCTGTTTGGGCCGTCACTGCCCCACAAACCAGCTCTATACAGACGGTGTTAATCCATGGTAAGAAAATCACAGCTTGCCCCAGTGGCCAGCAGAGGGCAGTCAAACGCATGTCTGCTCACCACAGAGGTCGAAGGACGAAAGGTTCTCATTACCCATCCACTCATTTTCTTAACAGATGCGGTAAATACATTGTTGTGGTCTATGAAGGAGACATCCTTTTACATTATCATTCCCAGGTCCTTCACATTACTTTTTCGTTCTATGGCATATAGATATGTGAAGGAAAAGTTCAATAGATAGGAGAAGCGAGCGATCTGCTTGTTAAGGTAGGGTGAATGTCTAGCTCCTGCTACCCCTATCCCCTTTTTTTTCCACCAGGCGAGAGGTGACGTGCGGGGCTCCGACCAGTGAATAATCACTTGACTAGCAACTCCCAACACATCTGTAAGTATTCGCCTCTGCTCTTCACTTTTATTTAATTTTGAAACTTAATTCTTCTTGCCCTGACTTGCATTTTAAAGTAAAAGCAGTTTTGTGTAAATCCTCACCATTTTTTATCAATATCATACACTTCTTATCATGGAAAGTGATTTATCAAGCGTTAGGTAACTTTTCTCTTTCTTGTTTGGACTGCCAGCTAGGGTCATCTGGCAACTGCAGAGATTTTCTTGGAGTAGAACCTAAATTTGGTTAAGAGACGTCACACAAAATCTACTTACCTTACTGTAGCTAAACCCAGGCAGCTACCCCTCATTTCTTCAATGGGGAATGAGCTGCGTTCCTGTCATCGTGAATGACCATTCAAGGCCCAACACAATGTGGATAAATTATCGTTGGGTTGTCACGTACCAGCTGTGACCCTCCCGCAATTCCCCCTCCGTTTCATCCTCGACGACAACGGGAGAAGGGGGCCAACCTTTGGAGAGTTCTTTGAAGGCTGAATAAAAACCTTCACAAGGTAAAATTTGCGGTTTTGACTTAAATAATAACACTCTTCTTGCCGAGTAAGGCAAGCGAAAATTTGTGTATGCAATAATTTCACAAAATTCATTCTGAACCTAACGAAAAACAATATATTTCATTATTTGTTGATTATTAAGTTATTGTAAACTTTTTTTTTTTTTCAAAAAGTCGGCCGTCTCCCACCGAGGCAGGGTGACCCAAAAAAAGAAAGAAAATCCCCAAAAAGAAAATACTTTCATCATCATTCAACACTTTCACCACACTCACACATTATCACTGCTTTTGCAGAGGTGCTCAGAATACAACAGTTTAGAAGCATGTACGTATAAAGATACACAACATATCCCTCCAAACTCCCAATATCCCAAACCACTCCTTTAAAGTGCAGGCATTGTACTTCCCATTTCCAGGACTCAAGCGATATTAATTGCGTTTGTTATAATAAAGTTAGATAAGTTTTTAAGGTTCTTTTGGTACAAAATCATAAATTTTTACTTTAAATGAAAAGAACATGTTTAAATGAATAAGAAAATTTTTAGAAAGGGCTTAATTTTAAATGAGTTCTTGCTAGTTGACCAGTTTTAATTGATAAATCCTTTTAGATGGCTAGAAATACTTTTAACAATTCAAAAAGGGACAACCAACCTTATTCAACTAAGAATATGTTGGTTCATATACCTTCTCCACTTAAGAATTTTAATATCAAACTTCTATTTAAAAATCTTGACAGTTAAAAAACGTTTGATAAAAAATCACCCCTAAACGCTGACGGGTAAGTCTATAAGATTCCTTGTCAAACGTGTGATAAAGTTTATTATTTTCCAGTTGGTAAAAGTCTTTAACTTGGGTTAAAACAACATAAATTTAGCATTAGAAGTGGACAAGGTTCAAAAGCTCTGTTTATTCATAAGAGATTTTAACCATCCAATTGATTTTAAGAGGCTGAGAAAATTTTATGAAGGAAGACCATGATCAACAGGAATATAACATTATCATGCTTCATAGTTTTGAAAATAAGATCCATATTTCTTTTGGTTTATATACATTGGATTCATTCATAATTAATAAAATTTGGGAAGAATTTAAGGTACATTAGACAAATTTTTGTGAAGAATATAAGATGTTTATCGGATTGCTAACTACCTACATCATCATAAAAAGTCACGTATACCATTCATGTTCGAAGTCAGGTGATGTTGGGGGTGGCAGTGAGGTGCAGTGAGGTGCAGTGAGGTGCAGTGAGGTGCAGCTACGTCCTTATATGCCTTCCTGTTAACCTTTTAATTTTATAGTTCTTTCATAAAGTAAAGTCACGAAAGCGCTTCAAATTTTAAGATTTTTCCAGTGGTTGTTCTGAGCATGTATATATTTTATATATATATTTAACACGCTGGCCTTCTTCCACCGAAGCAGGGTGACCCCCCCCCAAAAAAAAAAAAAAAACGCGCAGATACGACAGTTCAGATGTCACTCCAAACAGCAAATATCCCTTACAGTGCAGGCATTATGCTTTCCACCCTGAATATCTTCATGAAATATTACCCTATTCACACTCTAAAAGCTCGTCAATTCTCATAAACCATTCGTCACCACTCCTAACTCGCTCACACACACACATAGCCTCTTTTGCATCGTCCCTCCATCCTTTCCTAGGACGACCGCTGCCCCTCCTTTCCTCCACTACAAATTTATATGCCCTCCAAGTCATCCTATTTTGCTCCATTCTGTCTACATGACAAACCACCTCAACAACCCCTCTTCAGCAATCTCAATAATACTTTTAGTAACTCCACACTTAATTTTCACACTTCGAATTCTCTGCATAATATACGCCATGTGTGGCGTAAATATATTATGACATCTTCACTGCTTCCGCCTCCTCCTTGCTACAGCATTTCAAAGCCATGCTTCACACCAATAAAAGTGTTGATATCACTATACTCTCATACATTCCCTTTTTTGCCTCCATGGAAACAGTCCTTTGACTCCCCCTATACCTCACTTCACCACCTACCTCTTTTCTTTCATCAAACCTATGGTTTACCTCGTTCTTCATAAACTCATCTGCCGACAAGTCTACTCCCAAATATCTGAATTTTCACTTCTTCCTCCCTCCAGCCTTATATCAGAGTTTTCATTATCTAAATAGTTTGATACCCTCATCACCTTACTCTTATCTATGTTCACTTTCAACTTTCTTCCTTTATACTTCTCTTCCCAACACCCCTAGCATTTACAACAGCATCTAGCATTTACATCAACATCTGTGACACTACATATCCTTGTCTAAGACCTACTTTTACTGGAAAGTAATCTCCTCTCTTATGTACACCCTAGCGTGATCCTCACTATCCTCATAAAACTCTTTACAGCATTTAGTAACTTACCACCTATTCCATGCACTTGCAACATTTGCCACATTGCTACGCTTTCCGTACAATCTTTTCTAATTCCATTAAAACAACGAAAATTTTCTTACCTTTATTTAAATATTGTTCACTTATATTTTTTCAATATAAACTCTTAGTCTACCCATTCTAAAGCCTCCTTGTTGATCTGCGATCCTGCTCTCCGTCGTACCTCATTTTTTTCAATAATTCCTCTACCATGTACTTTACCAGGTATACTCAGTAGGCTTGTTCCCCTATAATTTTCACTATTTTGTCTCCTTTCCCTTTATATAAAAGAACTCTACATTCTCTCTGCCAGTCCCTAGGTACCTTTCCCTCTTTCATACCTTTATTGAACAATAGTACCAACCACTTCAAAACTATATCCCCACCTGCTTCTAACATTTCTATCATGATCTCATCTGTTCCAGCTACTTTAACTCCTTTCATTCTACCCAATGCCTCACGCACCTTCCCCACACACATCCTGCTCTTCACTCCTAAAAGATGTTACACCTCTCTGGCCAGTGTATAAAATCACTGCCTTCCTCTCTTCAACTACAGTTAAGTTCCTCAAAATATTTCCACCATCTACCAATACCTCCAACTCCCCATCTACTAACTCCTATTTAGTTTTTAACTGTGAAACCCATTTGTTCCCAAGTCTCTTAACCTATTGATCTGACTCCAAATTTTTTTCTTATTCTCACTAAATTTTGTTGACAGCACCTCACCGACGCTATCATTTGTTCTCCTTTTACTCTCTTCACCTCTTTCATTCTCCATACACACCATGCTTCTTACCACTTCTTCGCTTGTAAAAAAGCTCTCACAAACAAACTTTTTCTCACTTTTAACTTTTTATCTCGTCATTCCACCAATCACTCCTCTTCCCTCCCGTACCCACCCTTCTATATCCACAAACTTCTGCCCCGCATTCTAACACTGCATTTTTAAAACTATCTCGCCCCTCTTCAACCCCTGCATTACCTATACTCTCACTAGCCCACCTTTCTCCCAATAGTTGCTTATCTCACCCTAACTTCCTCCCTTAGTTTATAAACTTTCATCTCTCTTACTTTGTTGCCATTTCCCTTTTGCTTCATCAACCTCTTGCTCTCATATCTACAACTAAATAATGATCTGATATTTCTATTGCCCCTCTATAAACATGCACATCCTTACGTCTAACTATCAACCTTTAATTCACCAAAACACAATCCAACAAACTTTCATTATACTCTATATCATACCTTCTATAATTATTTATCCTCTTTTACTTAAAATATGTATTACTTATTTCTAAACCTCTTTCTCTACATAGTTCAGTTAACGGTCCCCATGTTCATTTATCCCTGGCACTCCAAACGTACCTACCACGCCCTCTGCAACCGTTTCTCCCACTTTAGCATTCATGTCCCCTACTACAATTACTCTCACTTGGCTCAAAACTCCCTAATTGCTCAACATCTCCCAAAACCACTTTCTCCTCTGCACTTCTGTCTTCTCCGGGTGCATTTTTCACATCCTACCCTTATTTTTCTCCATATAATCCTTGAGTTTATACAATTATATTCTCTTTTCCTGCCATAACTGATTCTCCAACATTATTGCTACTCCTTCCTTCCTTTGCTCTAACCTATTACCTAATACCATTTATTTCTCCCCACTGAAACTCTCCTACCCTCTTCAGCTTTGTTTCACTTAGAGCCAGGACATCCAGCTTCTTTTTTATTCATAACATCCACAAACATCTTATCTTCATTACATCCAAGCACATTCGGACATCCCAACTTGAATTTTTTCTTTTAATTTTTAGTAGCTATACGGGAGAGGGGGATACTAGCCCATTGCTCTGGGGATTTTAGTTGACTTTTGCAACATGCATGCCTTATCGAGGAAAGATTTTTATTCTATTCCTCATGGATATGAAGGGAAATATTAAAAACAAAAACCATTAAGAAAAAACATAGAACACAGATGGGTGTGCATACGTATATGCGTACATGCATGTGTAGTGTCACCTTATTGTAGGTAAAAGTAACAGGTTATACCTGTTATCTTCGGGCTTATGAGACAGAAAAAATGACACCAGCACCCTTACCCTGTCCTTTGTCAGGACAGTAAACAGTAAACGGGTGATATCACAATATCCAAACAGTCACTGTGAAAAAAATAGTAAAATTCCAAGTGATTTCTTGATTATCAATGGTCTGTAAAAATAATTGAACAGCTTACTGCTTAAGACTGAGATATCATCTCACATACAACATTATACCTGTCCCAGTATTATGTGGGAGTTAATGTCAAGGACCTGTCACGCACAGCTTAAATTCTTCCCAAATTTTATTAATTAAAAATGAATCTAATTTGTATAACCCTAAACTAATGTTCATATTAAAATCATGCATATAGTGATATCTCCTGTTTACTGGCTATGCAGAGACGCTCAGATACGGTAGTTTAGATGTCACTCGAAACAGCCAATATCCCAAACTTCCTTCAAAGTTCAGGTAATGTACTTCCCACTTCCAGGACTCAAGTCGGGCTAACCGGTTTAACTGAATCCCTTCACAAAATATTACCCTGCTGCTCACACTCCAACAGTTCGTCAGGTCCCAAAAAACCATTCGTCTCCATTCACTCCTATCTAAGATGCTCACGCACGCTTCCTGGAAGTCCAAGCCACTCGCCCACAAAGCCTCCATTACCCCCTCCCTCCAACCTTCCCTAGAGCGAACCCTTCCCCGCCGTCCTTCCACTGCGGATTTATATGCGGATTTATATCCTCTCTAAACAATCACACCACCTCAACAACCCCTCTTCAGCCCTCTAATACTTTTATTAATTCCACATATCCTCCTAATTTTCACGCTACGAATTCTCTGCATAATATTTACACCACACATTGCCCTTAGACACGACATCTCCACTGCCTCCACCCGCCTCCTCGCTGCAGCATGTACAACCCAAGCTTCACTTCCATATAATGTTGGATCTACTATACTCTCGTACATTGCCTTCTTTGCCTCCATGGATAACATGGAGTTCGAATCCTTGGCTAGCGCAGTGTTGTAATTGATCAATAACACTCGTTCGTGGTTACAATAATATATAAATACTGCTCGTGAGGCTAGTACACCAAACAGAGATGAGAATGAAATTAGCTTAGAAGCTCCCACACCTCCGTATGCCCTCGGATGGCGGCCCAACAGCTAGCATTGCTGGCTGTGCCATTCTTGTAGGGTTGGGTGGTCCTGTGCTTTAAAGCGTCATGTGGTTCTCGCTTACCATGAGGCAGGCCAGTACAACATGGGTTCGAATCCTTGGCTAGCATAGTGTTGTTACTGATTAATACAACTATATTATTGTAACCACGAACGAGTGGTATTTAATCAATAAAAACTCTGCGACTAGCTAAGGACTCGAACCCATGTCGTTTTGGCACGCCTCATGGTGAGCGAAAATCACATGATGCTCTAACCCACAGGACCACCGAATCCTACAAGAATCAAGCACCCACCAGAGCTAGGTGAGGCGTTTTAATTTGATCCGAGGACATACGGTGGTGGTAGTCCTGTTGGTTAGAGTCATGTGATTTTCGCTCACCATGAGGCGGGCCAAAACGACATGGGCTCGAGTCCTTGGCTAGTCGTAGAGTTATTGATTAAATACCACTCGTTCGTGGTTACAATATATATATATATATATATATATATATATATATATATATATATATATATATATATATATATATATATATATATATATATATATATATATATATATATGCAAAACAACCACTGTGAAAGAATGATGAAATTCCAAGCGCTTTCGTGACTACTCACATTATCAAGGAACAATAAAAGTAATGCATCAAAAGAAGGCATATAAAGGGTCTAGAACACACCTCACTATCACATCCCATAACAAAGCAACACCTGATGCGGGACTCATAAGAAAGAGAACACTGCATCAGGCCCGCTGGCCCAACTAGACAAATCCTTCAGCGCAACCCACAAACTATTCTACCCAAGAATTAAGATTCATTATTCAATTAATTATAAATGGATGTAATTTATATAAACCAAAGGAAATATTCATATTATTTTCAAAACTGCTTTTTATGAAACAAGATTCAGTTATATTCCTGTCGACCATGGACTTGCTTGATACAACATTCTCAACTTTTTGAAAATCAATTGGATGGTTAAAATCTCTCACATAAATAAATAGAGCATTGGAACCTTGTCCAGTTCTAATGCTATATTTATGTTGTTTTAATCTTAGAGAATCTTACAGACTTACCCGTCAGCGTTTAGGGGTGATTTTTTATCAAACGTTTTTTAACTGTCAAGATTTTTAAATAGAAGTTTGATATTAAAATTCTTAAATGGAGAAGGTATATGAACCAACATATTTTTAGTTGAATAAGGTTGGTTGTCCCTTTTTGAATTGTTAAAAGTATATTTAGCAATGTTAAAAGATTTATCAATTACGTTTCTTGGGTATTTCAAATCATTAGCCATTTCATAAATTGTGGATATTTCTTCATCTATGAACTCAGGACTACAAATTCGTAAAGCTCTCAAAAACATTGATGAGAAAACAGACAGTTTGACTCTATCTTGATGCGAGGAATAATAGTGGACATAGGAACAGTTATTTGTAGGTTTTCTGTAAATTTTAAATTTGAATTCATTATTACCCTTAATAATTAAAACATCTAGAAAACGAAATGAGTTATTTTCCTCAAATTCAACAGTAAAGTTTATAGAATGGGCTAAGTTATTTAATTTACCAAGGAAATGGGGTATATCTACATTCTTGGGCATAAGACACAAAATATCATCAACATATCTGAACCATTTAGGTCTATTAGGGAGGATTGTGTTAAGCATGTTTCAAAAAATTCCATTTATAGGTTACACGAGCAACACCTGGGTATCGGGTAAGATACAAGAGCAACACCTGAGTATCAGGTAAGACACACGAGCAACACCTGGGTATCAGGTGAGACACACGAGCAACACTTGGGTATCAGGAAAGACAGAGGAGCAACACTTGGGTATCAGGTAAGACACAGGAGCAACACCTGTGTATCAGGTAAGACACAGGAGCAACGCCTAGGTATCAGGTAAGACACACGAGCAACACCTGGGTATCAGGTAAGACACAGGAGCAACACCTGGGTACCAGGTAAGACACAGGAGCAACATCTGTGTATCAGGCAAGACACACGAGCAACACCTGGGTATCAGGTAAGACACATGAGCAACACCTAAGTATCAGGTAAGACACATGAGCAACACCTGGGCATCAGGTAAGACACATGAGCAACACCTAGGTATCAGGTAAGACACATGAGCAACACCTGGGCATCAGGTAAGACACATGAGCAACACCTAGGTATCAGGTAAGACACATGAGCAACACCTGGGTATCAGGTAAGACACATGAGCAACACCTAGGTAACAGGTAAGACACATGAGCAACACCTGGGTATCAGGTAAGACACATGAGCAACACCTAGGTATCAGGTAAGACACAGGAGCAACACCTGGGTATCAGGTAAGACACAGGAGCAACACCTGGGTATCAGGTAAGACACACGAGCAACACCTGGGTATCATGTAAGACAGGAGCAACACCTGGGTATCAGGTAAGACACATGAGCAACCCCTAGGTAACAGGTAAGACACACGAGCAACACCTGGGTATCAGGTAAGACACATGAGCAACACCTAGGTATCAGGTAAGACACAGGAGCAACACATGGGTATCAGGTAAGACACACGAGCAACACCTAGGAATCAGGAAATACACACGAGCAACACCTGGGTATCAGGTAAGACACAGGAGCAACACCTAGGTATCAGGCAAGACACATGAGCATCACCTGTGTATAAGGTAAGATGCACGAGCAACACCTGGGTATCAGGCAAGATACACGAGCAACACCTGGGTATCAGGTAAGACACACGAGCAACACCTGGGTATCAGGTAAGACACACGAGCAACACCTGGGTATCAAGTGAGACACACGAGCAACACCTGGGAATCAGGGAAGACACACGAGCAACACCTGGGAATCAGGTAAGACACACGAGCAACACCTGGGTATCAGGAAAGACAGAGGAGCAACACCTGGGTATCAGGTAAGACACAGGAGCAACACCTGTGTATCAGGTAAGACACAGGAGCAACACCTGGGTATCAGGTGAGACACACGAGCAACACCTGGGTATCAGGAAAGACAGGAGCAACACCTGTGTATCAGGTAAGACACATGAGCAACACCTGGGTATCAGGTAAGACACACGAGCAACACCTGGGTATCAGGTAAGACTCATGAGCAACACCTGCGTATCAGGTAAGACACAGGAGCAACATCTGGGTATCAGGCAAGACAAACGAGCAACACTTGGTTATCAGGTAAGACACATGAGCAACACCTGGGTATCAGGTAAGACACATGAGCAACACCTGGGTATCAGGTAAGACACATGAGCAACACCTAGGTAACAAGTAAGACACATGAGCAACACCTGGGTATCAGGTAAGACACATCAGCAACACCTAGGTATCAGGTAAGACACACGAGCAACACCTGGGTATCATGTAAGACACAGGAGCAACACCTGGGTATCAGGTAAGACACAGGAGCAACACCTGCGTATCAGGTAAGACACATGAGCAACACCTAGGTAACAGGTAAGACACACGAGCAACACCTGGGTATCAGGTAAGACACATGAGCAACACCTAGGTATCAGATAAGACACAGGAGCAACACCTGGGTATCAGGTAAGACACACGAGCAACACATAGGAATCAGGTAACACACACGAGCAACACCTGGGTATCAGGTAAGACACAGGAGCAACACCTAGGTATCAGGCAAGACACATGAGCATCACCTGTGTATAAGATAAGATGCACGAGCAACACCTGGGTATCAGGCAAGATACACGAGCAACACCTGGGTATCAGGTAAGACACACGAGCAACACCTGGGTATCAGGTAAGACACACGAGCAACACCTGGGTATCAAGTGAGACACACGAGCAACACCTGGGAATCAGGGAAGACACACGAGCAACACCTGGGAATCAGGTAAGACACACGAGCAACACCTGGGTATCAGGTGAGACACATGAGCAACACCTGGGAATCAGGTAAGACACACGAGCAACACCTGGGAATGAGGTAAGACACACGAGCAACACCTGGGTATCAGGTAAGACACAGGAGCAACACCTGGGTATCAGGTAAGACACAGGAGCAACACCTGTGTATCAGGTAAGACACAGGAGCAACACCTGGGTATCAGGTGAGACACACGAGCAACACCTGGGTATCAGGAAAGACAGGAGCAACACCTGTGTATCAGGTAAGACACACGAGCAACACCTGTGTATCAGGTAAGACACAGGAGCAACACCTGGGTATCAGGTAAGACACATGAGCAACACCTGGGTATCAGGTAAGACACACGAGCAACACCTGGGTATCAGGTAAGACTCATGAGCAACACCTGCGTATCAGGTAAGACACAGGAGCAACTTCTGGGTATCAGGCAAGACAAACGAGCAACACTTGGTTATCAGGTAAGACACATGAGCAACACCTGGGTATCAGGTAAGACACATGAGCAACACCTGGGTATCAGGTAAGACACATGAGCAACACCTAGGTAACAAGTAAGACACATGAGCAACACCTGGGTATCAGGTAAGACACATCAGCAACACCTAGGTATCAGGTAAGACACACGAGCAACACCTGGGTATCATGTAAGACACAGGAGCAACACCTGGGTATCAGGTAAGACACAGGAGCAACACCTGGGTATCAGGTAAGACACATGAGCAACACCTAGGTAACAGGTAAGACACACGAGCAACACCTGGGTATCAGGTAAGACACATGAGCAACACCTAGGTATCAGGTAAGACACAGGAGCAACACCTGGGTATCAGGTAAGACACACGAGCAACACATAGGAATCAGGTAATACACACGAGCAACACCTGGGTATCAGGTAAGACACAGGAGCAACACCTAGGTATCAGGCAAGACACATGAGCATCACCTGTGTATAAGGTAAGATACACGAGCAACACCTGGGTATCAGGCAAGATACACGAGCAACACCTGGGTATCAGGTAAGACACACGAGCAACACCTGGGTATCAGGTGAGACACACGAGCAACACCTGGGTATGAGGAAAGACACACGAGCAACACCTGGGTATCAGGAAAGACAGAGGAGCAACACCTGGGTATCAGGTAAGGCACAGGAGCAACGCCTGGGTATCAGGTAAGACACACGAGCAACACCTGGGTATCAGGTAAGACACATGATCAACACTTGGGTATCAGGTAAGACACATGAGCAACACCTAGGTATCAGGTAAGACACACGAGCAACACCTGGGTATCAGGTAAGACACATAAGCAACACTTGGGTATCAGGTAAGACACATGAGCAACACCTAGGTATCAGGTAAGACACACGAGCAACACCTGGATATCAGGTAAGACACATGAGCATCACCTAGGTATCAGGTAAGACACATGAGCAACACCTGGGTATCAGGTAAGACACATGAGCAACACCTAGGTAACAGGTAAGACACATGAGCAACACCTGGGTATCAGGTAAGACACATGAGCAACACCTAGGTAACAGGTAAGACACACGAGCAAAACCTGGGTATCAGGTAAGACACACGAGCAACACCTAGGTATCAGGTAAGACACAGGAGCAACACCTGGGTATCAGGTAAGACACACGAGCAACACCTAGGAATCAGGTAATACACAAGAGCAACACCTGGGAATCAGGTAAAACACAGGAGCAACACCTAGGTATCAGGCAAGACACATGAGCAACACCTGGGTATCAGGTAAGACACAGGAGCAACACCTGGGTATCAGGTAAGACACAGGAGTAACACTTGGGTATCAGGTAAGACACACGAGCAACACCTGTGTATCAGGTAAGACACATGAGCAACACCAAGGTATCAGATAAGACACATGAGCAACACCTGAGTATCAGGTAAGACACACGAGCAACACCTGGGTATCAGGTAAGACTCAGGAGCAACACCTGGGTATCAGGTAAGACACATGAGCAACACCTGGGTATCAGATAAGACACATGAGCAACACCTGGGTATCAGGTAAGACACATGAGCAACTCCTGGGTATCAGGTAAGACACATGAGCAACACCTGGGTATCAGGTAAGACACATGAGCATCACCTGGGTATCAGGTAAGACACAGGAGCAACACCTGGGTATCAGGTAAGACACATGAGCAACACCTGGGTATCAGATAAGACACAGAAGCAACACCTGGGTATCAGGTAAGACACATGAGCAACACCTGGGTATCAGACAAGACACATGAGCAACACCTGGGTATCAGGTAAGACACATGAGCAACACCTGGGTATCAGGTAAGAAACATGAGCAACACCTGGGTATCAGATAAGACACAGAAGCAACACCTGGGTATCAGGTAAGACACATGAGCAACACCTGGGTATCAGGTAAGACACATGAGCAACACCTGGGAATCAGATGACACAGGAACACCTGGGTATCAGGCAAAACATAGGAGCAACACCTGGGTATCAGGTAAGACGCATGAGCAACACCTGGGTATCAGGTAAGACACATGAGCAACACCTGGGTATCAGGTAAGACACATGAGCAACACCTGGGTATCAGATAAGACACATGAGGAACACCTGGGTATCAGGTAAAACATAGGAGCAACACCTGGGTATCAGGTAAGACATGAGCAACACCTGGGTATCAGGTAAGACACAAGAGCAACACCTGGGTATCACGTAAGACACAAGAGCAACACCTGGGTATCAGGTAAGACACAGGAGCAACACCTGGGTATCAGGTAAGACACATGAGCAACACCTGGGTATCAGGTAAGACACATGGGCAACACCTGGGTATCAGGTAAGACACAGGAGCAACACCTGGGAATCAGATAAGACACATGAGCAACACCTGGGTATCAGGTAAGACTCATGAGCAACACCTGGGAATCAGATAAGACACATGAGGAACACCTGGGTATCAGGTAAAACATAGGAGCAACACCTGGGTATCAGGTAAGACATGAGCAACACCTGGGTATCAGGTAAGACACAGGAGCAACACCTGGGTATCAGGTAAGACACAGGAGCAACACCTGGGTATCAGGTAAGACACATGAGCAACACCTGGGTATCAGGTAAGACACATGAGCAACACCTGGGTATCAGGTAAGACACAGGTGCAACACCTGGGTATCAGGTAAGACACATGAGCAACACCTGGGTATCAGGTAAGACACATGAGCAACACCTGGGTATCAGGTAAGACACATGAGCAACACCTGGGTATCAGACAAGACACATGAGGAACACCTGGGTATCAGGTAAAACATAGGAGCAACACCTGGGTATCAGGTAAGACATGAGCAACACCTAGGTATCAGGTAAGACACAGGAGCAACACCTGGGTATCAGGTAAGACACACGAGCAACACCTGGGTATCAAGTGAGACACACGAGCAACACCTGGGAATCAGGGAAGACACACGAGCAACACCTGGGAATCAGGTAAGACACACGAGCAACACCTGGGTATCAGGTGAGACACATGAGCAACACCTGGGAATCAGGTAAGACACACGAGCAACACCTGGGAATGAGGTAAGACACACGAGCAACACCTGGGTATCAGGTAAGACACAGGAGCAACACCTGGGTATCAGGTAAGACACAGGAGCAACACCTGTGTATCAGGTAAGACACAGGAGCAACACCTGGGTATCAGGTGAGACACACGAGCAACACCTGGGTATCAGGAAAGACAGGAGCAACACCTGTGTATCAGGTAAGACACACGAGCAACACCTGTGTATCAGGTAAGACACAGGAGCAACACCTGGGTATCAGGTAAGACACATGAGCAACACCTGGGTATCAGGTAAGACACACGAGCAACACCTGGGTATCAGGTAAGACTCATGAGCAACACCTGCGTATCAGGTAAGACACAGGAGCAACTTCTGGGTATCAGGCAAGACAAACGAGCAACACTTGGTTATCAGGTAAGACACATGAGCAACACCTGGGTATCAGGTAAGACACATGAGCAACACCTGGGTATCAGGTAAGACACATGAGCAACACCTAGGTAACAAGTAAGACACATGAGCAACACCTGGGTATCAGGTAAGACACATCAGCAACACCTAGGTATCAGGTAAGACACACGAGCAACACCTGGGTATCATGTAAGACACAGGAGCAACACCTGGGTATCAGGTAAGACACAGGAGCAACACCTGGGTATCAGGTAAGACACATGAGCAACACCTAGGTAACAGGTAAGACACACGAGCAACACCTGGGTATCAGGTAAGACACATGAGCAACACCTAGGTATCAGGTAAGACACAGGAGCAACACCTGGGTATCAGGTAAGACACACGAGCAACACATAGGAATCAGGTAATACACACGAGCAACACCTGGGTATCAGGTAAGACACAGGAGCAACACCTAGGTATCAGGCAAGACACATGAGCATCACCTGTGTATAAGGTAAGATACACGAGCAACACCTGGGTATCAGGCAAGATACACGAGCAACACCTGGGTATCAGGTAAGACACACGAGCAACACCTGGGTATCAGGTGAGACACACGAGCAACACCTGGGTATGAGGAAAGACACACGAGCAACACCTGGGTATCAGGAAAGACAGAGGAGCAACACCTGGGTATCAGGTAAGGCACAGGAGCAACGCCTGGGTATCAGGTAAGACACACGAGCAACACCTGGGTATCAGGTAAGACACATGATCAACACTTGGGTATCAGGTAAGACACATGAGCAACACCTAGGTATCAGGTAAGACACACGAGCAACACCTGGGTATCAGGTAAGACACATAAGCAACACTTGGGTATCAGGTAAGACACATGAGCAACACCTAGGTATCAGGTAAGACACACGAGCAACACCTGGATATCAGGTAAGACACATGAGCATCACCTAGGTATCAGGTAAGACACATGAGCAACACCTGGGTATCAGGTAAGACACATGAGCAACACCTAGGTAACAGGTAAGACACATGAGCAACACCTGGGTATCAGGTAAGACACATGAGCAACACCTAGGTAACAGGTAAGACACACGAGCAAAACCTGGGTATCAGGTAAGACACACGAGCAACACCTAGGTATCAGGTAAGACACAGGAGCAACACCTGGGTATCAGGTAAGACACACGAGCAACACCTAGGAATCAGGTAATACACAAGAGCAACACCTGGGAATCAGGTAAAACACAGGAGCAACACCTAGGTATCAGGCAAGACACATGAGCAACACCTGGGTATCAGGTAAGACACAGGAGCAACACCTGGGTATCAGGTAAGACACAGGAGTAACACTTGGGTATCAGGTAAGACACACGAGCAACACCTGTGTATCAGGTAAGACACATGAGCAACACCAAGGTATCAGATAAGACACATGAGCAACACCTGAGTATCAGGTAAGACACACGAGCAACACCTGGGTATCAGGTAAGACTCAGGAGCAACACCTGGGTATCAGGTAAGACACATGAGCAACACCTGGGTATCAGATAAGACACATGAGCAACACCTGGGTATCAGGTAAGACACATGAGCAACTCCTGGGTATCAGGTAAGACACATGAGCAACACCTGGGTATCAGGTAAGACACATGAGCATCACCTGGGTATCAGGTAAGACACAGGAGCAACACCTGGGTATCAGGTAAGACACATGAGCAACACCTGGGTATCAGATAAGACACAGAAGCAACACCTGGGTATCAGGTAAGACACATGAGCAACACCTGGGTATCAGATAAGACACATGAGCAACACCTGGGTATCAGGTAAGACACATGAGCAACACCTGGGTATCAGGTAAGAAACATGAGCAACACCTGGGTATCAGATAAGACACAGAAGCAACACCTGGGTATCAGGTAAGACACATGAGCAACACCTGGGTATCAGGTAAGACACATGAGCAACACCTGGGAATCAGATGACACAGGAACACCTGGGTATCAGGCAAAACATAGGAGCAACACCTGGGTATCAGGTAAGACGCATGAGCAACACCTGGGTATCAGGTAAGACACATGAGCAACACCTGGGTATCAGGTAAGACACATGAGCAACACCTGGGTATCAGATAAGACACATGAGGAACACCTGGGTATCAGGTAAAACATAGGAGCAACACCTGGGTATCAGGTAAGACATGAGCAACACCTGGGTATCAGGTAAGACACAAGAGCAACACCTGGGTATCAGGTAAGACACAAGAGCAACACCTGGGTATCAGGTAAGACACAGGAACAACACCTGGGTATCAGGTAAGACACATAAGCAACACCTGGGTATCAGGTAAGACACATGGGCAACACCTGGGTATCAGGTAAGACACAGGAGCAACACCTGGGAATCAGATAAGACACATGAGCAACACCTGGGTATCAGGTAAGACTCATGAGCAACACCTGGGAATCAGATAAGACACATGAGGAACACCTGGGTATCAGGTAAAACATAGCAGAAACACCTGGGTATCAGGTAAGACATGAGCAACACCAGGGTATCAGGTAAGACACAGGAGCAACACCTGGGTATCAGGTAAGACACAGGAGCAACACCTGGGTATCAGGTAAGACACATGAGCAACACCTGGGTATCAGGTAAGACACATGAGCAACACCTGGGTATCAGGTAAGACACAGGTGCAACACCTGGGTATCAGGTAAGACACATGAGCAACACCTGGGTATCAGGTAAGACACATGAGCAACACCTGGGTATCAGGTAAGACACATGAGCAACACCTGGGTATCAGACAAGACACATGAGGAACACCTGGGTATCAGGTAAAACATAGGAGCAACACCTGGGTATCAGGTAAGACATGAGCAACACCTGGGTATCAGGTAAGACACAGGAGCAACACCTGGGTATCAGGTAAGACACATGAGCAACACCTGGGTATCTGGAAAGACACATGAGCAACACCTACGTATCAGGTAAGACACATGAGCAACACCTGGGTATCAGGTAAGACACACGAGCAACACCTGGGTATCAGGTAAGACACATGAGCAACACCTGGGTATCAGGTAAGACACATGAACACCTGGGTATCAGGTAAGACACATGAGCAACACCTAGGTATCAGGTAAGACACATGAGCAACACCTAGGTATCAGGTAAGACACATGAGCAACACCTGGGTATCAGGAGAGACACATGAGCAACACCTGGGAATCAGGTAAGACACATGAGCAACACCTGGGTATCAGGAAAGACACATGAGCCACACCTAGGTATCAGGTCAGACACAGGAGCAACACCTGGGTATCAGATAAGACACATGAGGAACACCTGGGTATCAGGTAAGACACATGAGCAACACCTTGTTATCGGATAAGACACATGAGGAACACCTGGGTATCAGGTAAAACATAGGAGTAACACCTGGGTATCAGGTAAGACATGAGCAACACCTTGGTATCAGGTAAGACACAGGAGCAACACCTGGGTATCAGGTAAGACACAGCAGCAACACCTGGGTATCAGGTAAGACACATGAGCAACACCTGGGTATCAGGTAAGACACATGAGCAACACCTGGGTATCAGGTAAGACACAGGTGCAACACCTGGGTATCAGGTAAGACACATGAGCAACACCTGGGTATCAGGTAAGACACATGAGCAACACCTGGGTATCAGACAAGACACATGAGGAACACCTGGGTATCAGGTAAAACATATGAGCAACAACTGGATATCAGGTAAGACATGAGCAACACCTGGGTATCAGGTAAGACACAGGAGCAACACCTGGGTATCAGGTAAGACACATGAGCAACACCTGGGTATCAGGTAAGACACACGAGCAACACCTGGGTATCAGGTAAGACACACGAGCAACACCTGGGTATCAGGTAAGACACATGAGCAACACCTGGGTATCAGGTGAGACACATGAGCAACACCTGGGTATCAGGTAAGACACAGGAGCAACACCTAGGTATCAGGTAAGACACATGAGCAACACCTGGGTATCAGGTAAGACACATGAGCAACACCTGGGTATCAGGTAAGACACAGGAGCAACACCTGGGTATCAGATAAGACACATGATCAACACCTGGGTATCAGGTAAGACACATGAGCAACACCTGGGTATCAGGTAAGACACATGAGCAACACCTCGGTATCAGGTAAGACACATGAGCAACACCTAGGTATCAGGTAAGACACATGAGCAACACCTGGGTATCAGGTAAGACACAGGAGCAACACCTGGGTATCAGGTAAGGCACATGAGCAACACCTGGGTATCAGATAAGACACATGAGCAACACCTGGGTATCAGATAAGACACACGAGCAACACCTGGGTATCAGGCAAGACACATGAGCAACACCTAGGTATCAGGTAAGACACATGAGCAACACCTGGGTATCAGATAAGACACATGAGCAACACCTGGGTATCAGATAAGACACACGAGCAACACCTGGGTATCAGGTAAGACACATGAGCAACACCTAGGTATCAGGTAAGACACATGAGCAACACCTGGGTATCAGGTAAGACACAGGAGCAACACCTGGGTATCAGGTAAGGCACATGAGCAACACCTGGGTATCAGATAAGACACATGAGCAACACCTGGGTATCAGATAAGACACACGAGCAACACCTGGGTATCAGGTAAGACACACGAGCAAGACCTGGGTATCAGGTAAGACACATGAGCAACACCTAGGTATCAGGTAAGACACATGAGCAACACCTGGGTATCAGGTAAGACACAGGAGCAACACCTGGGTATCAGGTAAGACACAGGAGCAACACCTGGGTATCAGGTAAGACAAATGAGCAAAACCTGGGTATCAGATAAGACACATGAGCAACACCTGGGTATCAGATAAGACACACGAGCAACACCTGGGTATCAGGTAAGACACATGAGCAACACCTGGGTATCAGGTAAGACACATGAGCAACACCTGGGTATCAGATAAGACACACGAGCAACACCTGGGTATCAGGTAAGACACATGAGCAACACCTGGGTATCAGGTAAGACACACGAGCAACACCTGGGTATCAGGTAAGACACATGAGCAACACCTGGGTATCAGGTAAGACACATGAGCAACACCTGGGTATCCGACAAGACACATGAGGAACACCTGGGTATCAGGTAAAACATAGGAGCAACACCTGGGTATCAGGTAAGACATGAGCAACACCTGGGTATCAGGTAAGACACAGGAGCAACACCTGGGTATCAGGTAAGACACATGAGCAACACCTGGGTATGTGGAAAGACACATGAGCAACACCTACGTATCAGGAAAGACACATGAGTAACACCTGGGTATCAGGTAAGACACATGAGCAACACCTGGGTATCAGGTAAGACACATGAGCAACACCTGGGTATCAGGTAAGACACATGAACACCTGGGTATCAGGTAAGACACATGAGCAACACCTAGGTATCAGGTAAGACACATGAGCAACACCTAGGTATCAGGTAAGACACATGAGCAACACCTGGGTATCAGGAGAGACACATGAGCAACACCTGGGAATCAGGTAAGACACATGAGCAACACCTGGGTATCAGGAAAGACACATGAGCAAAACCTAGGTATCAGGTAAGACACAGGAGCAACACCTGGGTATCAGATATGACACATGAGGAACACCTGGGTATCAGGTAAGACACATGAGCAACACCTTGGTATCGGATAAGACACATGAGGAACACCTGGGTATCAGGTAAAACATAGGAGCAACACCTGGGTATCAGGTAAGACATGAGCAACACCTGGGTATCAGGTAAGACACAGGAGCAACACCTGGGTATCAGGTAAGACACAGCAGCAACACCTGGGTATCAGGTAAGACACATGAGCAACACCTGGGTATCAGGTAAGACACATGAGCAACACCTGGGTATCAGGTAAGACACAGGTGCAACACCTGGGTATCAGGTAAGACACATGAGCAACACCTGGGTATCAGGTAAGACACATGAGCAACACCTGGGTATCAGACAAGACACATGAGGAACACCTGGGTATCAGGTAAAACATATGAGCAACACCTGGGTATCAGGTAAGACATGAGCAACACCTGGGTATCAGGTAAGACACAGGAGCAACACCTGGGTATCAGGTAAGACACATGAGCAACACCTGGGTATCAGGTAAGACACACGAGCAACACCTGGGCGTCAGGTAGGACACACGAGTAACACCTGGGTATCAGGTAAGACACATGAGCAACACCTGGGTATCAGGTAAGACACATGAGCAACACCTGGGTATCAGGTAAGACACAGGAGCAACACCTAGGTATCAGGTAAGACACATGAGCAACACCTGGGTATCAGGTAAGACACATGAGCAACACCTGGGTATCAGGCAAGACACAGGAGCAACACCTGGGTATCAGATAAGACACATGATCAACACCTGGGTATCAGGTAAGACACATGAGCAACACCTGGGTATCAGGTAAGACACATGAGCAACACCTCGGTATCAGGTAAGACACATGAGCAACACCTAGGTATCAGGTAAGACACATGAGCAACACCTGGGTATCAGGTAAGACACAGGAGCAACACCTGGGTATCAGGTAAGGCACATGAGCAACACCTGGGTATCAGATAAGACACATGAGCAACACCTGGGAATCAGATAAGACACACGAGCAACACCTGGGTATCAGGTAAGACACATGAGCAACACCTAGGTATCAGGTAAGACACATGAGCAACACCTGGGTATCAGATAAGACACATGAGCAACACCTGGGTATCAGATAAGACACACGAGCAACACCTGGGTATCAGGTAAGACACATGAGCAACACCTAGGTATCAGGTAAGACACATGAGCAACACCTGGGTATCAGGTAAGACACAGGAGCAACACCTGGGTATCAGGTAAGGCACATGAGCAACACCTGGGTATCAGATAAGACACATGAGCAACACCTGGGTATCAGATAAGACACACCAGCAACACCTGGGTATCAGGTAAGACACACGAGCAAGACCTGGGTATCAGGTAAGACACATGAGCAACACCTAGGTATCAGGTAAGACACATGAGCAACACCTGGGTATCAGGTAAGACACAGGAGCAACACCTGGGTATCAGGTAAGACACAGGAGCAACACCTGGGTATCAGGTAAGACACATGAGCAAAACCTGGGTATCAGATAAGACACATGAGCAACACCTGGGTATCAGATAAGACACACGAGCAACACCTGGGTATCAGGTAAGACACATGAGCAACACCTGGGTATCAGGTAAGACACATGAGCAACACCTGGGTATCAGATAAGACACACGAGCAACACCTGGGTATCAGGTAAGACACATGAGCAACACCTGGGTATCAGGTAAGACACACGAGCAACACCTGGGTATCAGGTAAGACACATGAGCAACACCTGGGTATCAGGTAAGACACATGAGCAACACCTGGGTATCAGACAAGACACATGAGGAACACCTGGGTATCAGGTAAAACATAGGAGCAACACCTGGGTATCAGGTAAGACATGAGCAACACCTGGGTATCAGGTAAGACACAGGAGCAACACCTGGGTATCAGGTAAGACACATGAGCAACACCTGGGTATGTGGAAAGACACATGAGCAACACCTACGTATCAGGTAAGACACATGAGTAACACCTGGGTATCAGGTAAGACACATGAGCAACACCTGGATATCAGGTAAGACACATGAGCAACACCTGGGTATCAGGTAAGACACATGAACACCTGGGTATCAGGTAAGACACATGAGCAACACCTAGGTATCAGGTAAGACACATGAGCAACACCTAGGTATCAGGTAAGACACATGATCAACACCTGGGTATCAGGAGAGAGACACGAGCAACACCTGGGAATCAGGTAAGACACATGAGCAACACCTGGGTATCAGGAAAGACACATGAGCAACACCTAGGTATCAGGTAAGACACAGGAGCAACACCTGGGTATCAGATATGACACATGAGGAACACCTGGGTATCAGGTAAGACACATGAGCAACACCTTGGTATCGGATAAGACACATGAGGAACACCTGGGTATCAGGTAAAACATAGGAGCAACACCTGGGTATCAGGTAAGACATGAGCAACACCTGGGTATCAGGTAAGACACAGGAGCAACACCTGGGTATCAGGTAAGACACAGGAGCAACACCTGGGTATCAGGTAAGACACATGAGCAACACCTGGGTATCAGGTAAGACACATGAGCAACACCTGGGTATCAGGTAAGACACAGGTGCAACACCTGGGTATCAGGTAAGACACATGAGCAACACCTGGGTATCAGGTAAGACACATGAGCAACACCTGGGTATCAGACAAGACACATGAGGAACACTGGGTATCAGGTAAAACATATGAGCAACACCTGGGTATCAGGTAAGACATGAGCAACACCTGGGTATCAGGTAAGACACAGGAGCAACACCTGGGTATCAGGTAAGACACATGAGCAACACCTGGGTATCAGGTAAGACACACGAGCAACACCTGGGTATCAGGTAAGACACACGAGCAACACCTGGGTATCAGGTAAGACACATGAGCAACACCTGGGTATCAGGTAAGACACATGAGCAACACCTGGGTATCAGGTAAGACACAGGAGCAACACCTAGGTATCAGGTAAGACACATGAGCAACACCTGGGTATCAGGTAAGACACATGAGCAACACCTGGGTATCAGGCAAGACACAGGAGCAACACCTGGGTATCAGATAAGACACATGAGCAACACCTGGGTATCAGGTAAGACACATGAGCAACACCTGGGTATCAGGTAAGACACATGAGCAACACCTGGGTATCAGGTAAGACACATGAGCAACACCTAGGTATCAGGTAAGACACAGGAGCAACACCTGGGTATCAGGTAAGGCACATGAGCAACACCTGGGTATCAGATAAGACACATGAGCAACACCTGGGTATCAGATAAGACACACGAGCAACACCTGGGTATCAGGTAAGACACATGAGCAACACCTAGGTATCAGGTAAGACACATGAGCAACACCTGGGTATCAGATAAGACACATGAGCAACACCTGGGTATCAGATAAGACACACGAGCAACACCTGGGTATCAGGTAAGACACATGAGCAACACCTAGGTATCAGGTAAGACACATGAGCAACACCTGGGTATCAGGTAAGACACATGAGCAACACCTGGGTATCAGGTAAGGCGAACATTAAAATGGTATAAAATACCGACAGGTTGTTAGGTAAGACACATATGCAACAGTTAGGTATCTTTATTTTGAAAAGTTTCGCCTACACAGTAGGCTTCTTCAGTCGAGTACAGAAAAGTTGATAGAAGCAGAAGATACTTGAAGACGATGTAATCAGTCCATCACCCTTAAAGTTTTGAGGTGGTCAGTCCCTCAGTCTGGAGAAGAGTATTGTTCCATAGAATGAAACAATAAATAAAGATACCTAACTGTTGCATATGTGTCTTACCTAACATCAGGTAAGGCACATGAGCAACACCTGGGTATCAGATAAGACACATGAGCAACACCTGGGTATCAGATAAGACACACCAGCAACACCTGGGTATCAGGTAAGACACACGAGCAAGACCTGGGTATCAGGTAAGACACATGAGCAACACCTAGGTATCAGATAAGACACATGAGCAACACCTGGGTATCAGGTAAGACACAGGAGCAACACCTGGGTATCAGGTAAGACACAGGAGCAACACCTGTGTATCAGGTAAGACACATGAGCAACACCTGGGTATCAGATAAGACACATGAGCAACACCTGGGTATCAGATAAGACACACGAGCAACACCTGGGTATCAGGTAAGACACATGAGCAACACCTGGGTATCAGGTAAGACACATGAGCAACACCTGGGTATCAGATAAGACACACGAGCAACACCTGGGTATCAGGTAAGACACATGAGCAACACCTGGGTATCAGGTAAGACACACGAGCAACACCTGGGTATCAGGTAAGACACATGAGCAACACCTGGGTATCAGGTAAGACACATGAGCAACACCTGGGTATCAGATAAGACACATGAGCAACACCTGGGTATCAGGTAAGACACACGAGCAACACCTGGGTATCAGGTAAGACACATGAGCAACACCTGGGTATCAGGTAAGACACATGAGCAACACCTGGGTATCAGATAAGACACATGAGCAACACCTGGGTATCAGGTAAGACACACGAGCAACACCTGGGTATCAGGTAAGACACACGAGCAACACCTGGGTATCAGATAAGACACATGAGCAACACCTGGGTATCAGATAAGACACATGAGCAACACCTGGGTATCAGGTAAGACACACGAGCAACACCTGGGTATCAGGTAAGACACATGAGCAACACCTGGGTATCAGGTAAGACACATGAGCAACACCTGGGTATCAGATAAGACACATGAGCAACACCTGGGTATCAGGTAAGACACACGAGCAACACCTGGGTATCAGGTAAGACACATGAGCAACACCTGGGTATCAGGTAAGACACACGAGCAACACCTGGGTATCAGGTAAGACACATGAGCAACACCTGCGTAGCTTCACTATGAACTGAGAAAAGTCAGTTTGACAAAACTACTTGAGAATACAGAGTCACAGATGTTGCACACATGTATTTTTGGCCATCTTTGCGGAATATTAAATTCCATTTATGAAATGATTCCAGCTTTGTCTCTTGTGTGGATTTAATAGCATTCACGTGGCAGCACAAAACGGAGCTCTGCAAGGCCGCCATTGATCCTGCTGTTAAAACACATAAAAGACCATTATGCTGCTCACTCATTAATTGCTAAACCAGCCATTTTAATAACAGCATTATCTCATGGCGTTGAAAAGAGCAATTCTATACGTGTTTGCTGTTAAATGTGGTAGCAGAAAGTGTAATTAAAATAAGGACGTCTTGTTCTCTTAAACTTGATTGGTTATCCTGGCGTGACGTCATAGTGTCCTTGGAAGAGGATTTTTAATGATGCGGCTTGTGCACTACCTGTGTCCTGTATCATCACCACAGCACTGTGATGTGTGCACTACCTGTGTCCTGTATTATCACCACAGCACTGTGATGTGTGCACTACCTGTGTCCTGTATCATCACCACAGCACTGTGATGTGTGCACTACCTGTGTCCTGTATCATCACCACAGCACTGTGATGTGTGCACTCCCTGTGTCCTGTATCATCACCACAGCACTGTGATGTGTGCACTACCTGTGTCCTGTATCATCACCAGAGCACTGTGATGTGTGCACTCCCTGTGTCCTGTATCATCACCACAGCACTCTGGTGTGTGCACTCCCTGTGTCCTGTATCATCACCACAGCACTGTGATGTGTGCACCCCCTGTGTCCTGTATCATCACCACAGCACTGTGATCTGTGCACCCCCTGTGTCCTGTATCATCACCACAGCACTGTGATGTGTGCACTCCCTGTGTCCTGTATCATCACCACAGCACTGTGATCTGTGCACCTCCTGTGTCCTGTATCATCACCACAGCACTGTGATGTGTGCACTCCCTGTGTCCTGTATCATCACCACAGCACTGTGATGTGTGCACCCCCTGTGTCCTGTATCATCACCACAGCACTGCAGTGTGTGCACCTCCTGTCTCCTGTATCATCACCACAGCACTGTGATGTGTGCACTCCCTGTCTCCTGTATCATCACCACAGCACTGCAGTGTGTGCACCTCCTGTCTCCTGTATCATCACCACAGCACTGTGGCGTGTGCATTCCCTGTGTCCTGCATCATCACCACAGCACTACGGTGTGTGCACCTCCTGTCTCCTGTATCATCACCACAGCAATGTGGCGTGTGCACCTCCTGTCTCCTGTATCATCACAATAGCACTGTGATGTGTGCACTCTCTGTGTAGTGTATCATCACCACAGCATTGTGATGTGTGCACTCCCTGTGTCCTGAATCATCACCATAGCACTGTGATCTGTGCACTCCCTGTGTCCTGTATCATCACCACAGCATTGTGATGTGTGCACTCCCTTTGTCCTGTATCATCACCATAGCACTGTGATCTGTGCACTCTCTGTGTCCTGTATCATCACCACAGCATTGTGATGTGTGCACTCCCTTTGTCCTGTATCATCACCACAGCACTGTGATGTGTGCACTCCCTGTGTCCTGTATCATCACCACAGCACTGTGATCTGTGCACTCCCTGTGTCCTGTATCATCACCACAGCACTGTGATCTGTGCACTCCCTGTGTCCTGTATCATCACCACAGCACTGCAGTGTGTGCACCTCCTGTCTCCTGTATCATCACCACAGCACTGTGATCTGTGCACTCCCTGTGTCCTGTATCATCACCACAGCACTGTGATGTGTGCACTCCCTGTGTCCTGTATCATCACCACAGCACTGTGATGTGTGCACTCCCTGTGTCCTGAATCATCACAGCACTGTGTTGTGTGCACTCCCTGTGTCCTGTATCATCATCACAGCACTGTGTTATGTGCACTCCCTGTGTCCTGTATCATCACTGTAGCAGCTGTGTTGTGTGCACTCCCTGTGTCCTGTATCATCACCACAGCACTGTGGTGTGTGCACTTCTTGTGTCCAGTATCATCACCACAGCACTGATGTGCGTGCACTCCCTGTGTCCTGTAACATCACCACAGCATTGTAGTGTGTGCACTCAATCTGTAGTGTATCATCGCCACAGCACTGTGGTGTGTGCACTCCATGTGTCCTGTATCATCACCACAGCACTGTGGTGTGTCCACTCTGTGTCCTGTATCATCAATTCAGTACTGTGTTGTGTGCACCTCCTGTCTCCTGTATCATCACTACAGCAATGTGGCGTGTGCACTCCCTGTGTCCTGTATCATCACCACAGCACTGCGGTGTGTGCACCCCCTGTCTCCTGTATCATCACCACAGCACTGCGGTGTGTGCACTCCCTGTGTCCTGTATCATCACTTCTGTACTGTGGTGTGTGCACTCCTTGTGTCCTGTATCATCGCCACAGCACTGTGGTGTGTGCACTTCCTGTGTCCTGTATCATCACAGCACTGTGGTGTGTGCACCCCCTGTCTCCTGTATCATCGCCACAGCAATGTGGCGTGTGCACCTCCTGTCTCCTGTATCATCACTACAGCAATGTGGTGTGTGCACTCCCTGTGTCCTGTATCATCACAGCACTGTGGTGTGTGCACCCCCTGTCTCCTGTATCATCGCCACAGCAATGTGGCGTGTGCACCTCCTGTCTCCTGTATCATCACTACAGCAATGTGGTGTGTGCATTCCCTGTGTCCTGTATCATCACCACAGCACTACGGTGTGTGCACCCCCTGTCTCCTGTGTCATCACCCCAGCTCTGAGGCGTGTGCACCCCCTGTCTCCTGTATCATCACCACAGCACTACGGTGTGTGCACCTCCTGTCTCCTGTATCATCACCCCAGCTCTTTGGCGTGTGCACCCCCTGTCTCCTGTATCATCACCACAGCACTGCTGTGTGTGCATCCCCTGTCTCCTGTATCATCACCACAGCACTGTGGCGTGTGCATTCCCTGTGTCCTGTATCATCACTTCATTACTGTGGAGAGATCACTCCTGTCTCCTGTATCATAACTACAGCAACGTGGCGTGTGCACCTTCTGTCTCCTGTATCATCACCCCAGTTCTGTGGTGTGTGCACATTCTGTCTCCTGTATCATCACCCCAGCTCTGTGGTGTGTGCACCTTCTGTCTCCTGTATCATCACCCCAGCTCTGTGGCGTGTGCACCCCCTGTCTCCTGTATCATCACCCCAGCTCTGTGGTGTGTGCACCCCGTCTCCTGTATCATCACCACAGCACTGTGGTGTGCACCCCCTGTCTCCTGTATCATCACCCCAGCTCTGTGGTGTGTGCACCCCGTCTCCTGTATCATCACCCCAGCACTGTGGTGTGCACCCTCTGCGTCATGTATCATCACCCCAGCACTGTGGTGTGCACCCTCTGCGTCATGTATCATCACCACAACACTGTGGTGTGCACCCTCTGCGTCATGTATCATCACTACAGCACTGTGATGTGTGCACCCCCTGTGTCCTGTATCATCACCACAGCACTGCAGTGTGTGCACCTCCTGTCTCCTGTATCATCACCACAGCACTGTGATGTGTGCACCCCCTGTCTCCTGTATCATCACCACAGCACTGCAGTGTGTGCACCTCCTGTCTCCTGTATCATCACCACAGCACTGTGGCGTGCACCACCTGTCTCCTGTATCATCACCACAGCACTGCGGTGTGTGCACCTCCTGTCTCCTGCATCATCACCACAGCACTGTGGCGTGCGCACCCCCTGTCTCCTGTATCATCACCACAGCACTGTGGCGTGTGCACCCCCTGTCTCCTGTATCATCACCACAGCACTGCGGTGTGTGCACCCCCTGTCTCCTGTATCATCACCCCAGCTCTGTGGCGTGTGCACTCCCTGTGTCCTGTATCATCACCACAGCACTCTGATGTGTGCATCCCCTGTCTCCTGTATCATCACCACAGCACTGCGGTGTGTGCACCTCCTGTCTCCTGTATCATCACAATAGCACTGTGATGTGTGCACTCTCTGTGTAGTGTATCATCACCACAGCATTGTGATGTGTGCACTCCCTGTGTCCTGAATCATCACCATAGCACTATGATCTGTGCACTCCCTGTGTCCTGTATCATCACCATAGCATTGTGATGTGTGCACTCCCTGTGTCCTGAATCATCACCATAGCACTGTGATCTGTGCACTCCCTGTGTCCTGTATCATCACCACAGAATTGTGATGTGTGCACTCCCTTTGTCCTGTATCATCACCACAGCACTGTGATGTGTGCACTCCCTGTGTCCTGTATCATCACCACAGCACTGTGATCTGTGCACTCCCTGTGTCCTGTATCATCACCACAGCACTGTGATCTGTGCACTCCCTGTGTCCTGTATCATCACCACAGCACTGCAGTGTGTGCACCTCCTGTCTCCTGTATCATCACCACAGCACTGTGATCTGTGCACTCCCTGTGTCCTGTATCATCACCACAGCACTGTGATGTGTGCACTCCCTGTGTCCTGTATCATCACCACAGCACTGTGATGTGTGCACTCCCTGTGTCCTGAATCATCACAGCACTGTGTTGTGTGCACTCCCTGTGTCCTGTATCATCATCACAGCACTGTGTTATGTGCACTCCCTGTGTCCTGTATCATCACTGTAGCAGCTGTGTTGTGTGCACTCCCTGTGTCCTGTATCATCACCACAGCACTGTGGTGTGTGCACTTCTTGTGTCCAGTATCATCACCACAGCACTGATGTGCGTGCACTCCCTGTGTCCTGTAACATCACCACAGCATTGTAGTGTGTGCACTCCCTCTGTAGTGTATCATCGCCACAGCACTGTGGTGTGTGCACTCCATGTGTCCTGTATCATCACCACAGCACTGTGGTGTGTCCACTCTGTGTCCTGTATCATCAATTCAGTACTGTGTTGTGTGCACCTCCTGTCTCCTGTATCATCACTACAGCAATGTGGCGTGTGCACTCCCTGTGTCCTGTATCATCACCACAGCACTGCGGTGTGTGCACCCCCTGTCTCCTGTATCATCACCACAGCACTGCGGTGTGTGCACTCCCTGTGTCCTGTATCATCACTTCTGTACTGTGGTGTGTGCACTCCTTGTGTCCTGTATCATCGCCACAGCACTGTGGTGTGTGCACTCCCTGTGTCCTGTATCATCACAGCACTGTGGTGTGTGCACCCCCTGTCTCCTGTATCATCGCCACAGCAATGTGGCGTGTGCACCTCCTGTCTCCTGTATCATCACTACAGCAATGTGGTGTGTGCACTCCCTGTGTCCTGTATCATCACAGCACTGTGGTGTGTGCACCCCCTGTCTCCTGTATCATCGCCACAGCAATGTGGCGTGTGCACCTCCTGTCTCCTGTATCATCACTACAGCAATGTGGTGTGTGCATTCCCTGTGTCCTGTATCATCACCACAGCACTACGGTGTGTGCACCCCCTGTCTCCTGTGTCATCACCCCAGCTCTGAGGCGTGTGCACCCCCTGTCTCCTGTATCATCATCACAGCACTACGGTGTGTGCACCTCCTGTCTCCTGTATCATCACCCCAGCTCTTTGGCGTGTGCACCCCCTGTCTCCTGTATCATCACCACAGCACTGCTGTGTGTGCATCCCCTGTCTCCTGTATCATCACCACAGCACTGCTGTGTGTGCATCCCCTGTCTCCTGTATCATCACCACAGCACTGTGGCGTGTGCATTCCCTGTGTCCTGTATCATCACTTCATTACTGTGGAGAGATCACTCCTGTCTCCTGTATCATAACTACAGCAACGTGGCGTGTGCACCTTCTGTCTCCTGTATCATCACCCCAGTTCTGTGGTGTGTGCACATTCTGTCTCCTGTATCATCACCCCAGCTCTGTGGTGTGTGCACCTTCTGTCTCCTGTATCATCACCCCAGCTCTGTGGCGTGTGCACCCCCTGTCTCCTGTATCATCACCCCAGCTCTGTGGTGTGTGCACCCCGTCTCCTGTATCATCACCACAGCACTGTGGTGTGCACCCCCTGTCTCCTGTATCATCACCCCAGCTCTGTGGTGTGTGCACCCCGTCTCCTGTATCATCACCCCAGCACTGTGGTGTGCACCCTCTGCGTCATGTATCATCACCCCAGCACTGTGGTGTGCACCCTCTGCGTCATGTATCATCACCACAACACTGTGGTGTGCACCCTCTGCGTCATGTATCATCACCACAGCACTGTGATGTGTGCACCCCCTGTGTCCTGTATCATCACCACAGCACTGCAGTGTGTGCACCTCCTGTCTCCTGTATCATCACCACAGCACTGTGATGTGTGCACCCCCTGTCTCCTGTATCATCACCACAGCACTGCAGTGTGTGCACCTCCTGTCTCCTGTATCATCACCACAGCACTGTGGCGTGCACCACCTGTCTCCTGTATCATCACCACAGCACTGCGGTGTGTGCACCTCCTGTCTCCTGTATCATCACCACAGCACTGTGGCGTGTGCACCCCCTGTCTCCTGTATCATCACCACAGCACTGTGGCGTGTGCACCCCCTGTCTCCTGTATCATCACTACAGCACTGCGGTGTGTGCACCCCCTGTCTCCTGTATCATCACCCCAGCTCTGTGGCGTGTGCACTCCCTGTGTCCTGTATCATCACCACAGCACTCTGATGTGTGCATCCCCTGTCTCCTGTATCATCACCACAGCACTGCGGTGTGTGCACCTCCTGTCTCCTGTATCATCACCATAGCACTGTGGCGTGTGCACCACCTGTCTTCTGTATCATCACCACAGCACTGTGGCGTGTGCACCCCCTGTCTCCTGTACCATCACCACAGCACTGCTGTGTGTGCATCCCCTGTCTCCTGTATCATCACCACAGCACTGTGGCGTGTGCATTCCCTGTGTCCTGTATCATCACCACAGCACTGCGGTGTGTGCACCCCCTGTCTCCTGTATCATCACAATAGCACTGTGATGTGTGCACTCTCTGTGTAGTGTATCATCACCACAGCATTGTGATGTGTGCACTCACTGTGTCCTGAATCATCACCATACCACTGTGATCTGTGCACTCCCTGTGTCCTGTATCATCACCACAGCATTGTGATGTGTGCACTCCCTTTGTCCTGTATCATCACCATAGCACTGTGATGTGTGCACTCCCTGTGTCCTGAATCATCACCATAGCACTGTGATCTGTGCACTCCCTGTGTCCTGTATCATCACCACAGCATTGTGATGTGTGCACTCCCTTTGTCCTGTATCATCACCATAGCACTGTGATGTGTGCACTCCCTGTGTCCTGTATCATCACCATAGCACTGTGATCTGTGCACTCCCTGTGTCCTGTATCATCACCACAGCACTGTGATCTGTGCACTCCCTGTGTCCTGTATCATCACCACAGCATTGTGATGTGTGCACTCCCTGTGTCCTGAATCATCACCATAGCACTGTGATCTGTGCACTCTCTGTGTCCTGTATCATCACCACAGCATTGTGATGTGTGCACTCCCTTTGTCCTGTATCATCACCACAGCACTGTGATGTGTGCACTCCCTGTGTCCTGTATCATCACCACAGCACTGTGATCTGTGCACTCCCTGTGTCCTGTATCATCACCACAGCACTGTGATCTGTGCACTCCCTGTGTCCTGTATCATCACCACAGCACTGCAGTGTGTGCACCTCCTGTCTCCTGTATCATCACCACAGCACTGTGATCTGTGCACTCCCTGTGTCCTGTATCATCACCACAGCACTGTGATGTGTGCACTCCCTGTGTCCTGTATCATCACCACAGCACTGTGATGTGTGCACTCCCTGTGTCCTGAATCATCACAGCACTGTGTTGTGTGCACTCCCTGTGTCCTGTATCATCATCACAGCACTGTGTTATGTGCACTCCCTGTGTCCTGTATCATCACTGTAGCAGCTGTGTTGTGTGCACTCCCTGTGTCCTGTATCATCACCACAGCACTGTGGTGTGTGCACTTCTTGTGTCCAGTATCATCACCACAGCACTGATGTGCGTGCACTCCCTGTGTCCTGTAACATCACCACAGCATTGTAGTGTGTGCACTCCCTCTGTAGTGTACCATCGCCACAGCACTGTGGTGTGTGCACTCCATGTGTCCTGTATCATCACCACAGCACTGTGGTGTGTCCACTCTGTGTCCTGTATCATCAATTCAGTACTGTGTTGTGTGCACCTCCTGTCTCCTGTATCATCACTACAGCAATGTGGCGTGTGCACTACCTGTGTCCTGTATCATGACCACAGCACTGCGGTGTGTGCACCCCCTGTCTCCTGTATCATCACCACAGCACTGCGGTGTGTGCACTCCCTGTGTCCTGTATCATCACTTCTGTACTGTGGTGTGTGCACTCCTTGTGTCCTGTATCATCGCCACAGCACTGTGGTGTGTGCACTCCCTGTGTCCTGTATCATCACAGCACTGTGGTGTGTGCACCCCCTGTCTCCTGTACCATCGCCACAGCAATGTGGCGTGTGCACCTCCTGTCTCCTGTATCATCACTACAGCAATGTGGTGTGTGCACTCCCTGTGTCCTGTATCATCACAGCACTGTGGTGTGTGCACCCCCTGTCTCCTGTATCATCGCCACAGCAGTGTGGCGTGTGCACCTCCTGTCTCCTGTATCATCACTACAGCAATGTGGTGTGTGCATTCCCTGTGTCCTGTATCATCACCACAGCACTACGGTGTGTGCACCCCCTGTCTCCTGTGTCATCACCCCAGCTCTGAGGCGTGTGCACCCCCTGTCTCCTGTATCATCACCACAGCACTACGGTGTGTGCACCTCCTGTCTCCTGTATCATCACCCCAGCTCTTTGGCGTGTGCACCCCCTGTCTCCTGTATCATCACCACAGCACTGCTGTGTGTGCATCCCCTGTCTCCTGTATCATCACCACAGCACTGTGGCGTGTGCATTCCCTGTGTCCTGTATCATCACTTCATTACTGTGGAGAGATCACTCCTGTCTCCTGTATCATAACTACAGCAACGTGGCGTGTGCACCTTCTGTCTCCTGTATCATCACCCCAGTTCTGTGGTGTGTGCACATTCTGTCTCCTGTATCATCACCCCAGCTCTGTGGTGTGTGCACCTTCTGTCTCCTGTATCATCACCCCAGCTCTGTGGCGTGTGCACCCCCTGTCTCTTGTATCATCACCCCAGCTCTGTGGTGTGTGGACCCCGTCTCCTGTATCATCACCACAGCACTGTGGTGTGCACCCCCTGTCTCCTGTATCATCACCCCAGCTCTGTGGTGTGTGCACCCCGTCTCCTGTATCATCACCCCAGCACTGTGGTGTGCACCCTCTGCGTCATGTATCATCAACCCAGCACTGTGGTGTGCACCCTCTGCGTCATGTATCATCACCACAACACTGTGGTGTGCACCCTCTGCGTCATGTATCATCACCACAGCACTGTGGTGTGCACCCTCTGCGTCATGTATCATCACCACAGCACTGGTGTGCACCCTCTGCGTCATGTATCATCACCACAGCACTGTGGTGTGCACCCTCTGCGTCATGTATCATCACCACAGCACTGTGGTGTGCACCCTCTGCGTCATGTATCATCACCACAGCACTGTGGTGTGCACCTCTGCGTCATGTATTATCACCACAGCACTGTGGTGTGCACCCTCTGCGTCATGTATCATCACCACAGCACTGTGGTGTGCACCCTCTGCGTCATGTATCATCACCACAGCAGTGTGGTGTGCACCCTCTGCGTCATGTATCATCACCACAGCACTGTGGTGTGCACCCTCTGCGTCATGTATCATCACCACAGCACTGTGGTGTGCACCTCTGCGTCATGTATCATCACCACAGCACTGTGGTGTGCACCCTCTGCGTCATGTATCATCACCACAGCACTGTGGTGTGCACCTCTGCGTCATGTATCATCACCACAGCACTGTGGTGTGCACCCTCTGCGTCATGTATCATCACCACAGCACTGTGGTGTGCACCCTCTGCGTCATGTATCATCACCACAGCACTGTGGTGTGCACCCTCTGCGTCACGTATCATCACCACAGCACTGTGGTGTGCACCTCTGCGTCATGTATCATCACCACAGCACTGTGGTGTGCACCTCTGAGTCATGTATCATCACCACAGCACTGTGGTGTGCACCTCTGCGTCATGTATCATCACCACAGCACTGTGGTGTGCACCTCTGCGTCATGTATCATCACCCCAGCACTGTGGTGTGCACCTCTGCGTCATGTATCATCACCCCAGCACTGTGGTGTGCACCTCTGCGTCATGTATCATCACCACAGCACTGTGGTGTGCACCTCTGCGTCATGTATCATCACCACAGCACTGTGGTGTGCACCTCTGCGTCATGTATCATCACCACAGCACTGTGGTGTGCGCCTCTGCGTCATGTATCATCACCCCAGCACTGTGGTGTGCACCTCTGCGTCATGTATCATCACCCCAGCACTGTGGTGTGCACCTCTGCGTCATGTATCATCACCACAGCACTGTGGTGTGCACCCTCTGCGTCATGTATCACCACAGCACTGTGGTGTGCACCTCTGCGTCATGTATCATCACCACAGCACTGTGGTGTGCACCCTCTGCGTCATGTATCATCACCACAGCACTGTGGTGTGCACCTCTGCGTCATGTATCATCACCACAGCACTGTGGTGTGACCCTCTGCGTCATGTATCATCACCCCAGCACTGTGGTGTGCACCTCTGCGTCATGTATCATCACCACAGCACTGTGGTGTGCACCTCTGCGTCATGTATCATCACCACAGCACTGTGGTGTGCACCTCTGCGTCATGTATCATCACCCCAGCACTGTGGTGTGCACCTCTGCGTCATGTATCATCACCACAGCACTGTGGTGTGCACCTCTGCGTCATGTATCATCACCACAGCACTGTGGTGTGCACCCTCTGCGTCATGTATCATCACCACAGCACTGTGGTGTGCACCTCTGCGTCATGTATCATCACCACAGCACTGTGGTGTGCACCCTCTGCGTCATGTATCATCACCACAGCACTGTGGTGTGCACCCTCTGCGTCATGTATCATCACCCCAGCACTGTGGTGTGCACCTCTGCGTCATGTATCATCACCACAGCACTGTGGTGTGCACCTCTGCTTCATGTATCATCACCACAGCACTGTGGTGTGCACCCTCTGCGTCATGTATCATCACCACAGCACTGTGGTGTGCACCTCTGCGTCATGTATCATCACCACAGCACTGTGGTGTGCACCTCTGCGTCATGTATCATCACCACAGCACTGTGGTGTGCACCTCTGCGTCATGTATCATCACCACAGCAGCACTGTGGTGTGCACCTCTGCGTCATGTATCATCATCCAATACAGCACTGTGGTGTGCACCTCTGCGTCATGTATCATCACCACAGCACTGTGGTGTGCACCTCTGCGTCATGTATCATCACCCCAGCACTGTGGTGTGCACCTCTGCGTCATGTATCATCACCACAGCACTGTGGTGTGCACCTCTGCGTCATGTATCATCACCACAGCACTGTGGTGTGCACCTCTGCGTCATGCATCATCACCCCAGCACTGTGGTGTGCACCTCTGCGTCATGTATCATCACCACAGCACTGTGGTGTGCACCTCTGCGTCATGTATCATCACCCCAGCACTGTGGTGTGCACCTCTGCGTCATGTATCATCACCACAGCACTGTGGTGTGCACCTCTGCGTCATGTATCATCACCACAGCACTGTGGTGTGCACCTCTGCGTCATGTATCATCACCACAGCACTGTGGTGTGCACCTCTGCGTCATGTATCATCACCACAGCACTGTGGTGTGCACCTCTGCGTCATGTATCATCACCACAGCACTGTGGTGTGCACCTCTGCGTCATGTATCATCACCACAGCACTGTGGTGTGCACCTCTGCGTCATGTATCATCACCACAGCACTGTGGTGTGCACCTCTGCGTCATGTATCATCACCCCAGCACTGTGGTGTGCACCCTCTGCGTCATGTATCATCACCACAGCACTGTGGTGTGCACCTCTGCGTCATGTATCGTCACCCCAGCACTGTGGTGTGCACCTCTGCGTCATGTATCATCACCCCAGCACTGTGGTGTGCACCTCTGCGTCATGTATCATCACCACAGCACTGTGGTGTGCACCTCTGCGTCATGTATCATCACCCCAGCACTGTGGTGTGCACCTCTGCGTCATGTATCATCACCACAGCACTGTGGTGTGCACCTCTGCGTCATGTATCATCACCACAGCACTGTGGTGTGCACCTCTGCGTCATGTATCATCACCACAGCACTGTGGTGTGCACCTCTGCGTCATGTATCATCACCCCAGCACTGTGGTGTGCACCTCTGCGTCATGTATCATCACCCCAGCACTGTGGTGTGCACCTCTGCGTCATGTATCATCACCCCAGCACTGTGGTGTGCACCTCTGCGTCATGTATCATCACCCCAGCACTGTGGTGTGCACCTCTGCGTCATGTATCATCACCACAGCACTGTGGTGTGCACCTCTGCGTCATGTATCATCACCACAGCACTGTGGTGTGCACCTCTGCGTCATGTATCATCACCACAGCACTGTGGTGTGCACCTCTGCGTCATGTATCATCACCCCAGCACTGTGGTGTGCACCTCTGCGTCATGTATCATCACCACAGCACTGTGGTGTGCACCTCTGCGTCATGTATCATCACCACAGCACTGTGGTGTGCACCTCTGCGTCATGTATCATCACCACAGCACTGTGGTGTGCACCTCTGCGTCATGTATCATCACCACAGCACTGTGGTGTGCACCTCTGCGTCATGTATCATCACCACAGCACTGTGGTGTGCACCTCTGCGTCATGTATCATCACCACAGCACTGTGGTGTGCACCTCTGCGTCATGTATCATCACCACAGCACTGTGGTGTGCACCTCTGCGTCATGTATCATCACCACAGCACTGTGGTGTGCACCTCTGCGTCATGTATCATCACCACAGCACTGTGGTGTGCACCTCTGCGTCATGTATCATCACCACAGCACTGTGGTGTGCACCTCTGCGTCATGTATCATCACCCCAGCACTGTGGTGTGCACCTCTGCGTCATGTATCATCACCACAGCACTGTGGTGTGCACCTCTGCGTCATGTATCATCACCACAGCACTGTGGTGTGCACCTCTGCGTCATGTATCATCACCCCAGCACTGTGGTGTGCACCTCTGCGTCATGTATCATCACCACAGCACTGTGGTGTGCACCTCTGCGTCATGTATCATCACCACAGCACTGTGGTGTGCACCTCTGCGTCATGTATCATCACCACAGCACTGTGGTGTGCACCTCTGCGTCATGTATCATCACCCCAGCACTGTGGTGTGCACCTCTGCGTCATGTATCATCACCACAGCACTGTGGTGTGCACCTCTGCGTCATGTATCATCACCACAGCACTGTGGTGTGCACCTCTGCGTCATGTATCATCACCACAGCACTGTGGTGTGCACCTCTGCGTCATGTATCATCACCCCAGCACTGTGGTGTGCACCTCTGCGTCATGTATCATCACCACAGCACTGTGGTGTGCACCTCTGCGTCATGTATCATCACCACAGCACTGTGGTGTGCACCTCTGCGTCATGTATCATCACCACAGCACTGTGGTGTGCACCTCTGCGTCATGTATCATCACCACAGCACTGTGGTGTGCACCCTCTGCGTCATGTATCATGACCACAGCACTGTGGTGTGCACCCTCTGCGTCATGTATCATCACCACAGCACTGTGGTGTGCACCTCTGCGTCATGTATCATCACCCCAGCACTGTGGTGTGCACCTCTGCGTCATGTATCATCACCCCAGCACTGTGGTGTGCACCTCTGCGTCATGTATCATCACCACAGCACTGTGGTGTGCACCTCTGCGTCATGTATCATCACCCCAGCACTGTGGTGTGCACCTCTGCGTCATGTATCATCACCCCAGCACTGTGGTGTGCACCTCTGCGTCATGTATCATCACCCCAGCACTGTGGTGTGCACCTCTGCGTCATGTATCATCACCACAGCACTGTGGTGTGCACCTCTGCGTCATGTATCATCACCCCAGCACTGTGGTGTGCACCTCTGCGTCATGTATCATCACCCCAGCACTGTGGTGTGCACCTCTGCGTCATGTATCATCACCACAGCACTGTGGTGTGCACCTCTGCGTCATGTATCATCACCACAGCACTGTGGTGTGCACCCTTGCGTCATGTATCATCACCCCAGCACTGTGGTGTGCACCTCTGCGTCATGTATCATCACCACAGCACTGTGGTGTGCACCTCTGCGTCATGTATCATCACCCCAGCACTGTGGTGTGCACCTCTGCGTCATGTATCATCACCCCAGCACTGTGGTGTGCACCTCTGCGTCATGTATCATCACCACAGCACTGTGGTGTGCACCTCTGCGTCATGTATCATCACCACAGCACTGTGGTGTGCACCTCTGCGTCATGTATCATCACCACAGCACTGTGGTGTGCACCTCTGCGTCATGTATCATCACCACAGCACTGTGGTGTGCACCTCTGCGTCATGTATCATCACCACAGCACTGTGGTGTGCACCTCTGCGTCATGTATCATCACCACAGCACTGTGGTGTGCACCTCTGCGTCATGTATCATCACCACAGCACTGTGGTGTGCACCTCTGCGTCATGTATCATCACCCCAGCACTGTGGTGTGCACCCTCTGCGTCATGTATCATCACCACAGCACTGTGGTGTGCACCTCTGCGTCATGTATCGTCACCCCAGCACTGTGGTGTGCACCTCTGCGTCATGTATCATCACCCCAGCACTGTGGTGTGCACCTCTGCGTCATGTATCATCACCACAGCACTGTGGTGTGCACCTCTGCGTCATGTATCATCACCACAGCACTGTGGTGTGCACCTCTGCGTCATGTATCATCACCACAGCACTGTGGTGTGCACCTCTGCGTCATGTATCATCACCACAGCACTGTGGTGTGCACCTCTGCGTCATGTATCATCACCACAGCACTGTGGTGTGCACCTCTGCGTCATGTATCATCACCACAGCACTGTGGTGTGCACCTCTGCGTCATGTATCATCACCCCAGCACTGTGGTGTGCACCTCTGCGTCATGTATCATCACCACAGCACTGTGGTGTGCACCTTCTGCGTCATGTATCATCACCACAGCACTGTGGTGTGCACCTCTGCGTCATGTATCATCACCACAGCACTGTGGTGTGCACCTCTGCGTCATGTATCATCACCCCAGCACTGTGGTGTGCACCTCTGCGTCATGTATCATCACCACAGCACTGTGGTGTGCACCTCTGCGTCATGTATCATCACCACAGCACTGTGGTGTGCACCCTCTGCGTCATGTATCATCACCACAGCACTGTGGTGTGCACCTCTGCGTCATGTATCATCACCACAGCACTGTGGTGTGCACCCTCTGCGTCATGTATCATCACCACAGCACTGTGGTGTGCACCCTCTGCGTCATGTATCATCACCACAGCACTGTGGTGTGCACCTCTGCGTCATGTATCATCACCCCAGCACTGTGGTGTGCACCTCTGCGTCATGTATCATCACCCCAGCACTGTGGTGTGCACCTCTGCGTCATGTATCATCACCACAGCACTGTGGTGTGCACCTCTGCGTCATGTATCATCACCCCAGCACTGTGGTGTGCACCTCTGCGTCATGTATCATCACCCCAGCACTGTGGTGTGCACCTCTGCGTCATGTATCATCACCCCAGCACTGTGGTGTGCACCTCTGCGTCATGTATCATCACCACAGCACTGTGGTGTGCACCTCTGCGTCATGTATCATCACCCCAGCACTGTGGTGTGCACCTCTGCGTCATGTATCATCACCCCAGCACTGTGGTGTGCACCTCTGCGTCATGTATCATCACCACAGCACTGTGGTGTGCACCTCTGCGTCATGTATCATCACCACAGCGCTGTGGTGTGCACCCTCTGCGTCATGTATCATCACCCCAGCACTGTGGTGTGCACCTCTGCGTCATGTATCATCACCACAGCACTGTGGTGTGCACCTCTGCGTCATGTATCATCACCCCAGCACTGTGGTGTGCACCTCTGCGTCATGTATCATCACCCCAGCACTGTGGTGTGCACCTCTGCGTCATGTATCATCACCACAGCACTGTGGTGTGCACCTCTGCGTCATGTATCATCACCACAGCACTGTCGTGTGCACCTCTGCGTCATGTATCATCACCACAGCACTGTGGTGTGCACCTCTGCGTCATGTATCATCACCACAGCACTGTGGTGTGCACCTCTGCGTCATGTATCATCACCACAGCACTGTGGTGTGCACCTCTGCGTCATGTATCATCACCACAGCACTGTGGTGTGCACCTCTGCGTCATGTATCATCACCACAGCACTGTGGTGTGCACCTCTGCGTCATGTATCATCACCACAGCACTGTGGTGTGCACCTCTGCGTCATGTATCATCACCCCAGCACTGTGGTGTGCACCTCTGCGTCATGTATCATCACCACAGCACTGTGGTGTGCACCTCTGCGTCATGTATCATCACCACAGCACTGTGGTGTGCACCCTCTGCGTCATGTATCATCACCACAGCACTGTGGTGTGCACCTCTGCGTCATGTATCATCACCACAGCACTGTGGTGTGCACCTCTGCGTCATGTATCATCACCACAGCACTGTGGTGTGCACCTCTGCGTCATGTATCATCACCACAGCACTGTGGTGTGCACCTCTGCGTCATGTATCATCACCACAGCACTGTGGTGTGCACCTCTGCGTCATGTATCATCACCACAGCACTGTGGTGTGCACCTCTGCGTCATGTATCATCACCACAGCACTGTGGTGTGCACCTCTGCGTCATGTATCATCACCACAGCACTGTGGTGTGCACCCTCTGCGTCACGTATCATCACCACAGCACTGTGGTGTGCACCCTCTGCGTCACGTATCATCACCACAGCACTGTGGTGTGCACCCTCTGCGTCATGTATCATCACCACAGCACTGTGGTGTGCACCCTCTGCGTCATGTATCATCACCACAGCACTGTGGTGTGCACCTCTGCGTCATGTATCATCACCACAGCACTGTGGTGTGCACCTCTGCGTCATGTATCATCACCACAGCACTGTGGTGTGCACCCTCTGCGTCACGTATCATCACCACAGCACTGTGGTGTGCACCCTCTGCGTCACGTATCATCACCACAGCACTGTGGTGTGCACCCTCTGCGTCATGTATCATCACCACAGCACTGTGGTGTGCACCCTCTGCGTCATGTATCATCACCACAGCACTGTGGTGTGCACCTCTGCGTCATGTATCATCACCACAGCACTGTGGTGTGCACCCTCTGCGTCATGTATCATCACCACAGCACTGTGGTGTGCACCTCTGCGTCATGTATCATCACCACAGCACTGTGGTGTGCACCTCTGCGTCATGTATCATCACCACAGCACTGTGGTGTGCACCTCTGCGTCATGTATCATCACCACAGCGCTGTGGTGTGCACCCTCTGCGTCATGTATCATCACCCCAGCACTGTGGTGTGCACCTCTGCGTCATGTATCATCACCACAGCACTGTGGTGTGCACCTCTGCGTCATGTATCATCACCACAGCACTGTGGTGTGCACCTCTGCGTCATGTATCATCACCACAGCGCTGTGGTGTGCACCTCTGCGTCATGTATCATCACCACAGCACTGTGGTGTGCACCCTCTGCGTCATGTATCATCACCACAGCACTGTGGTGTGCACCTCTGCGTCATGTATCATCACCACAGCACTGTGGTGTGCACCTCTGCGTCATGTATCATCACCACAGCACTGTGGTGTGCACCTCTGCGTCATGTATCATCACCACAGCACTGTGGTGTGCACCTCTGCGTCATGTATCATCACCACAGCACTGTGGTGTGCACCTCTGCGTCATGTATCATCACCACAGCACTGTGGTGTGCACCTCTGCGTCATGTATCATCACCACAGCACTGTGGTGTGCACCTCTGCGTCATGTATCATCACCCCAGCACTGTGGTGTGCACCTCTGCGTCATGTATCATCACCCCAGCACTGTGGTGTGCACCTCTGCGTCATGTATCATCACCCCAGCACTGTGGTGTGCACCTCTGCGTCATGTATCATCACCACAGCACTGTGGTGTGCACCTCTGCGTCATGTATCATCACCACAGCACTGTGGTGTGCACCTCTGCGTCATGTATCATCACCACAGCACTGTGGTGTGCACCTCTGCGTCATGTATCATCACCCCAGCACTGTGGTGTGCACCTCTGCGTCATGTATCATCACCCCAGCACTGTGGTGTGCACCTCTGCGTCATGTATCATCACCCCAGCACTGTGGTGTGCACCTCTGCGTCATGTATCATCACCACAGCACTGTGGTGTGCACCTCTGCGTCATGTATCATCACCACAGCACTGTGGTGTGCACCTCTGCGTCAGTGTTCTCTGATAAATCTTCAGTATCTTCTTCTCTGAAAGACAACAAGATGAGCACTGTAACACAGTACAGTGAGCACTGTATCACGGTACAGTGAGCACTGTATCACGGTACAGTGAGCACTGTATCACGGTACAGTGAGCACTGTAACACAGTACAGTGAGCACTGTAACACAGTACAGTGAGCACTGTAACACAGTACAGTGAGCACTGTAACACAGTACAGTGAGCACTGTAACACAGTACAGTGAGCACTGTATCACGGTACAGTGAGCACTGTAGCACCGTACAGTGAGCACTGTAGCACCGTACAGTGAGCACTGTAACACAGTACAGTGAGCACTGTAACACAGTACAGTGAGCACTGTATCACGGTACAGTGAGCACTGTAGCACCGTACAGTGAGCACTGTAACACAGTACAGTGAGTACTGTAACACAGTACAGTGAGCACTGTAACACAGTACAGTGAGCACTGTAGCACCGTACAGTGAGCACTGTAACACAGTACAGTGAGTACTGTAACACAGTACAGTGAGCACTAACACAGTAGAGTGAGCACTGTAACACGGTACAATGTGCACTGTAACACGGTACAGTGAGCACTGCAACACGGTACAGTGAGCACTGTAACACAGTACAGTGAGCACTAACACAGTAGAGTGAGCACTGTAACACGGTACAATGTGCACTGTAACACGGTACAGTGAGCACTGCAACACGGTACAGTGAGCACTGTAACACAGTACAGTGAGCACTAACACAGTAGAGTGAGCACTGTAACACGGTACAATGTGCACTGTAACACGGTACAGTGAGCACTGCAACACGGTACAGTGAGCACTGTAACACAGTACAGTGAGCACTAACACAGTAGAGTGAGCACTGTAACACGGTACAATGTGCACTGTAACACGGTACAGTGAGCACTGCAACACGGTACAGTGAGCACTGTAGCACCGTACAGTGAGCACTGTAACACAGTACAGTGAGCATTGTAACACGGTACAGTGAGCACTGTAACACTGCACTGTGAATACTGAAACACAGCACCGTGAACACTGCAACACAGTACCGTGAACACTGCAACACAGCACCGTGAACACTGCAACTCAGCACCGTGAATACTGCAACACAGCACCGTGAACACTGTACCACAGCACCGTGAACACTACAACACAGCACCGTGATCACTGCAACACAGCACCGTGAACTCTACAACACTGTACCGTGAACACTGCAACACAGCACCGTGAACACTGCAACACAGCACTGTGAACACTGCATCACAGCACCGTGAACACTGTGCCACAGCACCGTGAACACTGCAACACAGCACCGTGAACTCTGCAACACTGTACCGTGAACACTGCAACGCAGCACCGTGAACACTGCAACACAGCACCGTGAACACTGCAACACAGTACCGTGAACACTGCAACACAGTACCGTGAACACTGCAACACAGCACCGTGAACACTGCAACTCAGCACCGTGAATACTGCAACACAGCACCGTGAACACTGTACCACAGCACCGTGAACACTACAACACAGCACCGTGATCACTGCAACACAGCACCGTGAACTCTGCAACACTGTACCGTGAACACTGCAACACAGCACCGTGAACACTGCAACACAGCACTGTGAACACTGCATCACAGCACCGTGAACACTGTGCCACAGCACCGTGAACACTGCAACACAGCACCGTGAACTCTGCAACACTGTACCGTGAACACTGCAACGCAGCACCGTGAACACTGCAACACAGCACCGTGAACACTGCAACACAGTACCGTGAACACTGCACCACAGCACCGTGAACACTGCAACTCAGCACCGTGAACACTGCAACACAGCACCGTGAACACTGAATCACAGCACCGTGAACACTGTGCCACAGCACCGTGAACACTGCAACACAGCACCGTGAACTCTGCAACACAGCACCGTGAACACTGCAGCAGAGCACCGTGAACATTGCAACACAGCACCGTGAACACTGCATCACAGCACCGTGAACACTGTGCCACAGCACCGTGAACACCGCAAAACAGCACCGTGAACACTGCAACACAGTACCGTGAACACTGCAACACAGCACCGTGAACACTGCAACACAGCACCGTGAACACTGCAAAACAGCACCGTGAACACTGCAACACAGTACCGTGAACACCGCAACACAGTACCGTGAACACTGCAACACAGCACGGTGAACACTGCAACACAGCTCCGTGAACACTGCAGCACAGCACCGTGAACACTGCAACACAGAACCGTGAACACTGCAACACAGCACCGTGAACACTGCAACACAGCACCGTGAGCATAGCAACACATCACAATCAACACTATAACACAGAAGACTGAGCACTATACCACAGCTCCGTGAACACCTCAACACAGCACCGTGAACAATGTAACACAACACAGTGAGCACTAACACAGCACCGTGAATATCTCAACACAGCACCGTGAACACTTCAATGCAGCACCGTGAACACTGCAACACAACACAGTGAACACTAACACAACACAGTGAACACCTCAACACAGCACCGTGAATACCTCAACACAGCACTGTGAGTACCACAATACAGCACCGTGAATACCTCAACACAACACTGTGAGTACCACAATACAGGACCGTGAATACCTCAACACAGCACCATGAACACCTCAACACAGCACCATGAACATCTCAACACAGCACCGTGAACACTACAACACAACACTGTGAGCACTAACACAGCACTGTGAATACCTCAACACAGTACCATGAACACCTCAACACAGCACCGTGAATACCTCAACACAGTACCGTGAACACCTCAACACAGCACCGTGAACATCTCAACACAGCACCGTGAACACCTCAACACAGCACCGCGAACATCTCAACACAGCACCGTGAACGCCTCAACACACAAACGTGAGCATCTCAACACAGCACTGTGAGCATCTCAACACAGCACTGTGAGCATCTCAACACAGCACCGTGAACGCCTCAACACAGCACCGTGAGCATCTCAACACAGCACCGTGAACACCTCAACACAGCACCGTGAGCATCTCAACACAGCACCGTGAGCATCTCAACACAGCACCGTGAACACCTCAACACAGCACCGTGAGCATCTCAACACAGCACCGTGAACATCTCAACACAGCACCGTGAACATCTCAACACAGCATCATGAACATCTCAACACAGCACCGTGAACATCTCAACACAGCATCGTGAACACCTCAACACAGCACCGTGAACATCTCAACACAGCACCGTGAACATCTCAACACAGCATCGTGAACAGCTCAACACAGCACCGTGAACATCTCATCACAGCGCCGTGGGCATCTCAACACAGCGCTGTGAACATCTCAACACAGCACCGTGAGCATCTCAACACAGCACCGTGAGCATCTTAACACAGCACCGTGAACATCTCAACACAGCACCGTGAGCATCTTAACACAGCACCGTGAACATCTCAACACAGCACCGTGAACACCTCAACACAGCACCGTGAACAATGTAACACAACACAGTGAGCACTAACACAGCACCGTGAATATCTCAACACAGCACCGTGAACACTTCAATGCAGCACCGTGAACACTGCAACACAACACAGTGAACACTAACACAACACAGTGAACACCTCAACACAGCACCGTGAATACCTCAACACAGCACTGTGAGTACCACAATACAGCACCGTGAATACCTCAACACAACACTGTGAGTACCACAATACAGGACCGTGAATACCTCAACACAGCACCATGAACACCTCAACACAGCACCATGAACATCTCAACACAGCACCGTGAACACTACAACACAACACTGTGAGCACTAACACAGCACTGTGAATACCTCAACACAGTACCATGAACACCTCAACACAGCACCGTGAATACCTCAACACAGTACCGTGAACACCTCAACACAGCACCGTGAACATCTCAACACAGCACCGTGAACACCTCAACACAGCACCGCGAACATCTCAACACAGCACCGTGAACGCCTCAACACACAAACGTGAGCATCTCAACACAGCACTGTGAGCATCTCAACACAGCACTGTGAGCATCTCAACACAGCACCGTGAACGCCTCAACACAGCACCGTGAGCATCTCAACACAGCACCGTGAACACCTCAACACAGCACCGTGAGCATCTCAACACAGCACCGTGAGCATCTCAACACAGCACCGTGAACACCTCAACACAGCACCGTGAGCATCTCAACACAGCACCGTGAACATCTCAACACAGCACCGTGAACATCTCAACACAGCATCATGAACATCTCAACACAGCACCGTGAACATCTCAACACAGCATCGTGAACACCTCAACACAGCACCGTGAACATCTCAACACAGCACCGTGAACATCTCAACACAGCATCGTGAACAGCTCAACACAGCACCGTGAACATCTCATCACAGCGCCGTGGGCATCTCAACACAGCGCTGTGAACATCTCAACACAGCACCGTGAGCATCTCAACACAGCACCGTGAGCATCTTAACACAGCACCGTGAACATCTCAACACAGCACCGTGAGCATCTTAACACAGCACCGTGAACATCTCAACACAGCACCGTGAACAACTCAACACAGCACCGTGAGCATCTTAACACAGCACCGTGAACATCTCAACACAGCACCTTGAGCATCTCAAACACAGCACCCGGAACATCTCAACACAGCACCCTGAGCATCTTAACACAGCACCGTGAGCATCTCAACAGAGCACTGTGAGCATCTCAACACAGCACCGTGAACATCTCAACACAGCACCGTGAACACCTCAACACAGCTCCGTGAACATCTCAACACAGCATCGTGAACATCTCAACACAGCACCGTGAACATCTCAACACAGCACTGTGAGCATCTCAACACAGCACTGTGAGCATCTCAACACAGCACCGTGAACATCTCAACACAGCACCGTGAACGCCTGAACACACAACCGTGAGCATCTCAACACACCACCGTGAGCATCTCAACACTGTACCGTGAACATCTCAACACAGCACCGTGAACACCTCAACACAGCACCGTGAACATCTCAACACAGCATCGTGAACATCTCAGCACAGCACCGTGAACATCTCAACACAGCATCGTGAACACCTCAACACAGCACCGTGAACATCTCAACACAGCACCGTGAACATCTCAACACAGCATCGTGAACAGCTCAACACAGCACCGTGAACATCTCATCACAGCGCCGTGAGCATCTCAACACAGCACCGTGAGCATCTTAACACAGCACCGTGAACATCTCAACACAGCACCGTGAGCATCTTAACACAGCACCGTGAACATCTCAACACAGCACCGTGAACAACTCAACACAGCACCGTGAGCATCTTAACACAGCACCGTGAACATCTCAACACAGCACCCTGAGCATCTCAAACACAGCACCGGGAACATCTCAACACAGCACCCTGAGCATCTTAACACAGCACCGTGAGCATCTCAACAGAGCACTGTGAGCATCTCAACACAGCACCGTGAACATCTCAACACAGCACCGTGAACATCTCAACACAGCACCGTGAACACCTCAACACAGCACCGCGAACATCTCAACACAGCACCGTGAACGCCTCAACACACAAACGTGAGCATCTCAACACAGCACTGTGAGCATCTCAACACAGCACTGTGAGCATCTCAACACAGCACCGTGAACGCCTCAACACAGCACCGTGAGCATCTCAACACAGCACCGTGAACACCTCAACACAGCACAGTGAGCATCTCAACACAGCACCGTGAACACCTCAACACAGCACCGTGAACATCTCAACACAGCATGGTGAACATCTCAACACAGCACCGGGAACATCTCAACACAGCACTGTGAGCATCTCAACACAGCACTGTGAGCATCTCAACACAGCACCGTGAACATCTCAACACAGCACCGTGAACGCCTGAACACACAACCGTGAGCATCTCAACACACCACCGTGAGCATCTCAACACAGCACCGTGAACATCTCAACACAGCACCGTGAACAACTCAACACAGCACCGCGAACATCTCAACACAGCACCTTGAACGCCTCAACACACAACCGTGAGCATCTCAACACAGCACTGTGAGCATCTCAACACAGCACTGTGAGCATCTCAACACAGCACCGTGAACGCCTCAACACAGCACCGTGAGCATCTCAACACAGCACCGTGAACACCTCAACACAGCACCATGAGCATCTCAACACAGCACCGTGAGCATCTCAACACAGCACCGTGAACACCTCAACCCAGCACCGTGAGCATCTCAACACAGCACCGTGAACATCTCAACACAGCACCGTGAACATCTCACCACAGCATCGTGAACATCTCAACACAGCACCGTGAACATCTCAACACAGCATCGTGAACACCTCAACACAGCACCGTGAACATCTCAACACAGCACCGTGAACATCTCAACACAGCATCGTGAACAGCTCAACACAGCACCGTGAACATCTCATCACAGCGCCGTGGGCATCTCAACACAGCACCGTTAACATCTCAACACAGCACCTTGAGCATCTCAACACAGCACCGTGAGCATCTTAACACAGCACCGTGAACAACTCAACACAGCACCGTGCGCATCTTAACGCAGCACCGTGAACATCTCAACACAGCACCCTGAGCATCTCAAACACAGCACCGGGAACATCTCAACACAGCACCCTGAGCATCTTAACACAGCACCGTGAGCATCTCAACAGAGCACTGTGAGCATCTCAACACAGCACCGTGAACATCTCAACACAGCACCGTGAACACCTCAACACAGCACCGTGAACACCTCAACACAGCACCGTGAACATCTCAACACAGCATCGTGAACATCTCAACACAGCACCGTGAACATCTCAACACAGCGCCGTGGGCATCTCAACACAGCACTGTAAGCATCTCAACACAGCACTGTGAGCATCTCAATACAGCACCGTGAACATCTCAACACAGCACCGTGAACGCCTGAACACACAACCGTGAGCATCTCAACACACCACCGTGAGCATCTCAACACAGCACCGTGAACACCTCAACACAACACCGTGAGCATTTCAACACAGCACCGTGAACATCTCAACACAGCACCGTGAACACCTCAACACAGCACCGTGAACACCTCAACACAGCACCGTGAACATCTCAACACAGCACCGTGAACATCTCAACACAGCATCGTGAACATCTCAACACAGCACCGTGAACATCTCAACACAGCGCCGTGGGCATCTCAACACAGCACCGTGAACATCTCATCACAGCACCGTGAGCATCTCAACACAGCACCGTGAGCATCTTAACATAGCACCGTGAACATCTCAACACAGTACCGTGAGCATCTTAACACATCACCGTGAACATCTCAACACAGCACCGTGAGCATCTTAGCACAGCACCGTGAACAACTCAACACAGCACCGTGAGCATCTTAGCACAGCACCGTGAACATCTCAACATAGCACCCTGAGCATCTCAAACACAGCACCGGGAACATCTCAACACAGCACCCTGAGCATCTCAACACAGTACCGTGAGCATCTCAACAGAGCACTGTGAGCGTCTCAACACAGCACCGTGAACATCTCAACACAGCACCGTGAACATCTCAATACAGCACCGTGAACACCTCAGCACAGCACCGTGAACATCTCAACACAGCACCGTGAACATCTCAACACAGCACCGTGAACATCTCAACACAGCACCGTGAACATCTCAACACAATACATCAGAGATGGCCACACATTTTCATATTTTAAAAACTATTATATTTTAAGCATAAATATACTAAAATTATGTATTTGATAACATTATATGTTTAAGAATCAGCGTATATTACCATTACGTTAATATACCATACCAGATAATATACTCTGAAGAGAGTGGAAGTGGAGAGTCAGTTTTGAGGTGTTCTGACCCTCAGCCTTAATAAAAGCCTGAGGGACTCGATATCATGTTTGAGGTGCTGAACAATAAAAAAATTGCCTCATTGGATTGTGTATTGGACTGCAGCGCTGTATAGCCCTTGTGGTTTAGCGCTTCTTTTTGATTATAATAATAATCTGTATTGGACTGAAAAAGCCACTTTGTTTGAACGTCGTAGGTGTTGCGCACGTGCCTTATTCATCATTATTCATTGTGTCTAATGAGTTCAAGCCTTGAAAGTGTTTCGTTGTACATTTCAGAGCCCATTTCTAAACCTGCTGGTACGAAGGAGGACAGAAACAATATATGTCTGCTTAGCTGAGTTTCAGACAGCAAAATGATAGACGCAAACATGAAAGCAATTAAATTTCCAAAAGATATTAGAGGACATAAACTATTATTTATGAGGTAAGATAAATAGTTAGACATGTATGTGCACTCACTTCTGTATATCTATACTCCCTCACTATCATATTTATTGGGTTCATTTATAATGCACAAAGTTCAGTGGTCCCATAAGATTATAAGAGCAACTGTGTCGAGATCATTCAATATATTAAATGACTGGTATAGAGCATTAAACCAATTGCTAGTGCGATTTCCTCGTCAAACATCAAAACAACATTGTTATCATTAACAAGCAACAAAGCATTCATGTAGCCTCAGATTATAAATTAGTTTTGATGTCACTGCTTTGTTTAGACTGGTCACTGTGGAAAATTTGCCGAGTTTCTGAGAGAAATAATCCAAACATAACCTTCATTTGGTTAATAATGATAATTATAGAATAAATCACTGTATGAAATGCTCTTAGTTTAATTTTATTCTAAAAATATGGAAATAGTTATAGATACTCTTTTATCGCTAGAGCTCTTTGAAACAAAACTTTACTGTGGAATATCAACTGTCAGTGCTAAGACGTCTGATAAATGGACGATGTTTTTGTCTGTGACGCATATCTAAGAGTTTCTAAAAGACTTTCTTCTTAGTTTAACTATTTGTGTCTCTCCTTTATCCTCCCCAGCGAACTAGAACAAGATCATTTTACACTGACACTTACACTGACACTTACATTACACTGACACTTACATTACACTGACACTTACATTACACTGACACTTATATTACACTGACACTTATACTCATAAGATTGAGAGATCATAACAGTTTCAACATATCTGTAAAAACAACCAAATTCTTCACATTTATAACACTGGTTTGCATGATATTTTATTGACTCTGTGGAATCTTTTTCGGTATACATATATATGGAAAATAGTGATTCATTGTGTTTTTTATTCATCTCTCTCACATCAAGTTGTCAAGTTATACGGAAACGTTACTTTTCTCTTTTCGTATAACATAAGTAAATGAGAAAGTGGTATATTAACCAACTGAATATAAAATATATTAAATCTAATATATTTTTCTTTATTTTCCGATTATTAATATATCTAGAGGCTGCACAAACTCACCAGAAATATTTTGCTATGTCTTCGGGCAATTCTCCCCTTCAGATTCCAGAAGCAACATTGCTCCTTAATTGAAGCGCTGCTACTTCGCTTGTTTTGGCTGTAAACTTAAAGACCAGGACAAACCATTTGCACCACACAAAGATTGCAAGAGTTGCATCAGTAAGCTCCAAATGTGGCCAGTTGGTGTACCAATGGTATGGCGGGAGATGAACCACCATGATAACTACTACGTTTGTGTGACTAAAGTATCTTGATACAACAAGAAGACTAAAGATCGCATAATATACCCAAATATTCTTTTAGCAATAAGGCTTGTTCCACACTCTGAAGATATTCCTGTACCTGTGCCAGCTGAGACATGGCAAATTTTATCAGAGTCTGATACCAGGGATTCTAAGGAGATGGAAGTAGACTATGAACCACCAACAATGGCGACCCCAAACCCTTCAACCAAGTAGAGCTCAATGACTTGGTGAGAGACCTTAACCTTCCAAAAGAAAGTGCACAGTTACATGGCTCAAGACTGAAGGAATACAGGCTTCTATCTCCTGGGACAACATTCACTTGGTACCGTCATTGTGAAGCGGAATTCACTAAGTTCTTTGACAAAGGGGAATCTTTAGTTTTCTGTTCAAATATTTCTGACCTTATTAAACACATGTGGATGTCATACAAATTAGATGAATGGAGACTCTGCATTGATTCTTCTAAAAGAAGTTTAAAGGCTGTACTTCTCTACAATGGCAACACGGCTACATCTGTGCCAATTGGCCATAGTGTCCAAATGTCAGAAATTTACGCAAATATGAAAACACTAATATCTGCAATCAAGTACCAGAATCACAGTTTTTTTAATTTTTGGTAATTTAAAAGTTATTGCTCTTCTACTAGGTCTTCAAGGCGGATACACCAAGTATCCCTGTTTTCTGTGTCTGTGGGATAATAAAGCAGACAGCCAGCATTATGAACAACAAGACTAGCCACCAAAAACTAGCTTCTTACGCGGAAATCACAACATGAAAATTGTACCGCTAGTTGACCCCAAGAAAATTTTACTGCCACCACTCCACATCAAATTAGGGCTTAAGAAAAATTTTGTGAAGGACTTGAACAAGACTGTAATTGCTTTCAAGTACCTGGAGTCAAAGTTTCCTCGTATAAGTGAAGATAAGATAAAGGCAGGAATCTTTGTTGTCCCTCAGATTCGGGAACTGATGAAGGACAAGCATTTTGATGAAGCATTAGCAGGTGTCGAGGTGAATGCCTGGTTTTTATTCAAGCAGATTGTCCACAACTTCCTGGGAAACAGACGCTCCCCCGAATATGAAAAAATGATCCAAGACCTGATTTCAAGTTTCCAACAACTTGGGTCTAGAATGAGTGTTAAGATTCACTTTTTCACTCACATCTTGACTATTTTCCCAACAATTGTGGGGATTACAGTGAGCAACAAGGAGAACGGTTTCATCAGGATATTTGAACCATGGAAACTCGATAGCAGGGCAAATGGAATGTCAGCATGATGGCGGATTACTGTTGGTCATTGAAACTTAATAGTCTCGATGCACAGCACAAGCGAAAATCAAAGCGGTCCTCCTTCCATTGATTCAATATGTAGGCTAACTATTAGGAGCGTATTTTTTTAATGAAAATAATTTCATTTGATTCATGTTGATTTGGAATTCATATGTTCTTAAAACTAACATAATGTGCTTTTCCGTGATTACTTGCCTAATTTTAATAAAATAACAGTATATTAAAAATTCACATTTTTTATCATTAATTTATATTTTATTCAAAATCCTTACGTGACAGAACAAAATGGTTTAGATATTTACAGTCAGCAGCCCAAGAATATGTAAGATCCCAACCATGAATGAAAATAAAAATTAAAAACATTCCAAATGCAGACAAGTGTAATCTGTTCTTCCAAACAAATCAAAATAATTTGTACGTTTTTTAATATATTCTGGACTGATTGACTGAAGCCCTAAATATGTTGTCAAAATAAAAAGCTTTAAAAGTCTATTAAATTGCAGTACCACCAAATAGTAGTAGATTATTTCCTGAAGCAAAGAAAATAACTCATAGAAGCCATGACACAAAATAGGTTCACTCTTAATTTTGGGTGAATTTTTATTGCATCATATGTAAATATTTTTGTGGTTATAAGTATTCTTTTCAATATTTAGAAGTGTTTGTCTCACGATTACAAATTCATTACGTATTTTTCACACATCATTAACGAAAAGCATGTTCAAATGTTCATTGAAAGATTTTGAAGGTGGTACAATGACAACAAATCTTTTAATGAACTACTGTCGCATTTTACTGTTATCATTTATGCATAAATCTAAATCTGCGGACAAAGCAAGCCATGTTTCATTTACTCCCTCCTCCTACACATGATTTAATATAATAAAAAGTCGAATGGCTGTCCAGTACGGTTTTACTCTCAATAAAACAGACGAACTCTGCTTACTCTTAAGAAAACAGACCAACTCAGCATAATCGCATGTTGTATAGGCCAGGCGTCGTCCAGGACCTATCCATTTTCATTGTACTCGTAGAGACAAGTCTGTTGTGTCCATCTGTAAATTATGTTGCCATAGTACTGCCCCAACCCCAGACTCACAAGCATCAACCTGTAATGAAAAAGGTTTGGAGAAGTCTGGAGACAAAAGAATGGGTGCAGTACACAATAATCTTTTTGCTTTGTCAAAAGCATCTTGAGAAACTGAAGTCCAAATAAAGGGAACTTTGTGACTGGTAAGAGAGGTAAGAGGGGCTACAATATCAGAAATTCTTACAGAATCTTCTGTAAAATTCTATCATGCCTAGGAAACGTTGAAGAGATTTCCTATCATGAGGAACTGGATAATCTTTAATAGAAAGAACTTTAGCAAGTTTAGGTGCAACTTTACCACTACCTACTTCATGGCCTAGAAAAGTGACAGTGGCCTGGCCAAAGGAAGATTTAGATAAATTAACTGTTAAATGGGAACTCTTAAAGGTCTCAAAAAGAGCCTTAAGTCTAAGTAGGTGTTGATCCCAAGTATCACACACCACAACAATATCATCCAGGTACGCTGCCGTGCCTTCAAGTCCTTTAATAGCCTGATGGATAAGTTTCTGGAATGAAGAGGGGGAGTTTTTCATTCCGAAGGGGGTAACTGTGTATTGATAATGACCTCCTGGAATTACGAAGGCAGAGATTTCCCTCGCCTTATCCGTCAAAGGTACCTGATAGTAACCTTTAAGGAGATCTAACTTGGACACAAAAGTAGCCTTACCCACAAAGTCAATTACGTCATCCAGACGAGGAAGAGGGTAAGCATCTGTGATTGTGACCTCATTCACCTTATGGTAGTCTGTACACATACGAAACCCTCCATCAGCCTTCTTAACAAGGATGCACGGTGAAGCCCATGGACTAGATGACTCCTCCACTAAACCATGTTTTAACAAAAATTCTACTTCCTGCTGAAGTAGCCTCTGCTTTTCAGGATTAGCTCTGTAGGGGGAGAGTTTAATAGGTTTAGAGTTTCCCACATCTACATCATGATAACCTAACGTACATTTTTTCGGCACATCCGAAAAAAATATTAGAGTATGACTGTAGAAGCTCAGTTAAACTTGTTGCTTGCGTTTCAGATAGTCCCTCCATTAAAGGGCTAGGGTCCTTGAGGAGGACAGAATTTGAAAGTTTAACATTAATTTCAGAGATAGAGTGCAAAGAATCAGAGTCGTCCTCAGAGGTAGAGGACAGAGTCATTACTGGGACTTTATCTGGTGTATGTAAAGATTTTAATTGATTAATGTGGTAAGTTTTAGTTTTTGAGGTCTCATCAATGGGAGCTATCACATAATTTACATCAGATAATCTACTTACAATTTGCATAGGTCCCGTAAATCTAGCTTTCAAGGTGTGGCCAGGTATAGGTTCCTGCACCAACACCTTGTCTCCTGGATGGAAGGAGCGGAATTGTGCACTTCTGTCATACCTCTGTTTCATCTTACTTTGAGCTGTCTTTAGGTTAGCCTTGGCTAACTGATGTGCCACCTGCAACCTTGAAGACGGGTTGTAGAGTGTTGAGCTAACGTCTTCTCCCATCCATCCTTCTTTGAGCACCCGAAGAGGACCTCGTACATTGTGCCCAAAGATCAGCTCAAACGGACTATACCCTGTAGACTCTTGCACCGTTTCTCGTACTGAGAACAGCAACAAAGGTAGTAATTCATCCCAGTCTGTAGGAAAATGCATGCAAAAAGTTCTCATCATGGTTTTTAACGTCTGATGGAATCTTTCCAAGGCGCCTTGGGACTTAGGATGATAGGCAGTGGATAAGTTGTGGATTATCCCTAACCTAGTTAATGCTTCCCTAAATGCTTTGGCAGTGAAGTTAGTACCTTGATCGCTTTGAATAGTTTTAGGAATGTCAAAACAAGAAATAAATTTTGTTAAAGCTTTGAGAATAGCATTAGTATTAATAATGCGCATGGGAATTGCTTCAGGATATCTGGTTACTCTATCCATAATGGTAAATAAATACTGATTTCCAGACTTTGACCTTGGTAGTGGACCTACGCAATCTATAATTAAATCTGCAAAAGGTTCTCCATCAGCAGGTATAGGTTGGAGAGGTGCAGGTTTAATGGAATGTCCAGGTTTTCCTACTTGCTGGCATTCTCGGCAACACCTGATATGATTCTTCACATCCTGCTTTAATTTTGGCCAATAAAATTCTTTTGTGATTCTATACAAGGTTTTGGTAATTCCTAAGTGACCTCCTAATGAAGTATTATGAGCTATATTCAATATTTGAGCTATATTCAATATTTGAGGTCTAAACTTTGTTGGAACCACTAACCTGTTAGACAATTGCTGGCCCTCTATCTCCTTACCAGTCTCAGTGCAGATCAAATAAACGTTTTTAAGTTCATAATTGACCGGATGATCCAAAGAGGATTTACCCATGGCTGCCTGAAAAGCGAATTTTAAAGAAGGGTCCTTTCATTGTTCCTCCCGGAAGGACAGTCCCTCGGGCATGGAAACAGAGATATCTGGCAATCCTGCAACCTGGGAATAGGAAGGCTTGATCGGGGTCTGTTCACTTGATTTACGAGGCTCCGGCCGGTGTGCCTCATAAAATAACGTGGCTATTCCGAGATCGGAGTCGTCCAAGGATAGGTCAACATTCTCGCCAGACAACCCTTGGGATGTTGCACGAGTTATGGCCAACACCGGGGGAGAATTAATCGTTATAGGTTCAGGACACACACTAGCAGTAGTAATGTTATTGCCCAGTAATAACATGGCATCTTTCATGGGGAATCCTTTGGATACACCCACGGTCAAGTAGCCAGTGTTATATTTGCACTGTACATAAATTTTATGCAAAGGGACAGAATATATAGCTCCTCCAAATGCTTCCAATAAAACAGAGGAATTCAAGGAAGTGTACTTAGAGAGGGGTAATATTCCTTCTCTTATAAGAGAGCAATATGCTCCAGTATCTCTAAAGGTTTTGACTTCAGTTGTTTTGGAGTTTTCCTGAAGGGAAATAAGACTCTTAAAATAATAAGGGGCCATCCCTTTTTCTACTTCTCTCGGGGACATGTTACTAGGGATATTAGAGATTTTCCCAATGGGTTGGGGTTTGTGGGGGCAGTTGGGACGGATGTGACCTACTTTGTTACAGAGGAAGCAGACGACAGGCTTGCCCTTTACTCCCTGCTGACGTCGCAACTGGTGTCGCTCTGGCTAGTGTCTCTCTGGATACTGTTGTCGAGATGCACCATGTTGAGTAGTTTGTCTCAGCAGGTGGACCATAAGTTGAGAAGTGTGGCTCACCAGGTGACTTACTTGGCTGACGTAGACGTTCTCCCTCCGGCTTGCACTTCATTCTCCAAGGTTGACGATCTCTGCTCATGCCAGGCTGTTGAAAAGGGAGACGGGACCGCTTGGACAAGGAGCGGTTAGTTTCGAAGGTATCAGCCAACCTGGCTGCCTCCAATGCAGTGGTTAAGTCACGATCTTGCAGAAAGACTCGAACCTCTGGTCCCACAGACTTCAGCAGGTTGTCAATCAAAATAAGCTATACCAGCTCCTCAAAGGTGGCGACACCACTTGCTTTATACCAGCTGGTAAAAGCTTTGGTTTGCTGTCTCACAAAGTCCACTAGGGATTGACCAAGCTGTCGCCTGCCTAAATTAAATAATTTTTTGTATTTAGCTGGGATACATGTATATGCTCCCAAAACTGTGGTTTTCACTACTTGGTAATCAGAAAATTCAGCGTCATTTAACACTGACGTAAATTCCTGTGCCTTACCAAACAATGCTGTGTGAACCAACGATGCCCAATGCTGTTCCGGACACCTCAAGGCTCGAGCCTGATTTTCGATTTTCGAAAAATTGTTCTGGTTTGGCCTCATTGAAGCGGGGAACAAGCTGTACTGCTTTCTGTAAACTAAAATCATTTACAGAATGCTAAAACTGCCTCCTTTCTCTTTCCCTTTCAAATTCTTCTTTTGCGAATCCTCCCTGTTCCCTAGTCTGCTCAAGATTGATTTTTGCCAGCTCAAATGCCAACGCTGCTGATTCACCTCGAGACAACCCTGCTTCACTATACTGACTATTTTGCTCCATTGATATATCATCTTCCTCCTGCGAAAACACAGTAGTTTTTGCCCTAGCTCCCGTAGAGGGAGGAGTCTGATGTGCCATCTCTTCTTCTCGATGTTTGTCAGCAATCAGTGAACGCAGTTGCGCAGCTGTGAGAGTGCATTTGCATTTAATGCCAATGGAATGAGCAGTTTTCCAACAACGCTGTAGGGGCAATTTAGGTAGGTTATGCAAAGTATATGCCGACACCAGACTTCTGACTCGTCTAGGTGGCATAAGTTATTCGCTATGCACAGTACGATTGCAGAATACCCCAACGTAACACGTTAATTTGCAGAACACACTTAGCTATGCACAGTACAATTGCAGAATACCCCAACGTAACGTTGTTTGCAAAACACGCTTAGCTATGCACAGTACGATTGCAGAATACGCATACAAGGTGGATACGCAATAGCAAAGCTGACTGCAAAATTCTCCACACCAAACAGGCTAGTAGCAACTGACACGCAAAATTTGTAAAGCAATGCCAGACAGCCAGCTACACACTGTTCTACAAGATTGACCATAGTGAAGTGAGCACACCGAACAAGCTAGTAGTGAGCTGTTGAACGATCATACAGTAGCAAGGCTGACCATAGCAAAGTAACTGACATGCAAAATTTGTAAAGCATTGGCAAAGCTAATGCAATGCCAGACAGCAAGCTGCACAATGTTCCTGCTACCAGCTTCACCCTAGGCTCAACCCTTTCTCTAAGTCCAGCTCCAACTCCCGGACAGGCCCCCATATTACAATCCCGGAGTCCAAATGGCCTGTTATCCTGAATGTAAAGGGAGCAAAATAAACACAGCAGAAAGGTTTTGACTTATATTGTCCTTCACCAGTTTAGAACAGCAATATGTGCACTATATACACTATGTACAGTGATAGGTATTAGTGCACTCCATGGTAAGCAAGGCAGAATAGAAGCCACAAGAAAGCAGACCGTGCTTCAACCAGTTCTAGAATGGGAATGAAAAGGGCAGACAGGAGAGTGGTATCCAAATAACCTCTGCAATTGCCAAAACCATCTTCTTATTGGCTGGAACCTGGTTACTAGTTGAATGATGGGGCACCATCGTCAACTCTTAGTTACCTGGTTCGCTGGTTGGGGGAGATAGCCTGTAAATGAGGGTGTGTACATGCGCCGAATAAAGGTTACGTACTCTTTGAATGCTAAAGTAGGAGAAACTTTTAGAGAGGGTGTGGTAGGTAAGTTTGGGGTGCCAGGTGTAAATGATAATGGGAGCCCTTTGATTGAACTTTGTATAGAAAGGGATTTAGTTATAGGTAATATATATTTTAAGAAAAAGAGGATAAATAAGTATACAAGATATGATGTAGGGCGAAATGACAGTAGTTTGTTGGATTATGTATTGGTGGATAAAAGACTGTTGAGTAGACTTCAGGATGTACATGTTTATAGAGGGGCCACAGATATATCAGATCACTTTTTAGTTGTAGTTAAACTGAGAGTAAAAGGTAGATGGGATACAAGGAAAATAGAAGCATCAGGTAAGAGACAGGTGAAGGTTTATAAACTAAAAGAGGAGGCAGTTAGGGTAAGATATAAACAACTATTGGAGGATAGATGGGCAAATGAGAGCATAGGCAATGGGGTCGAAGTGGTATGGGGTAGATTTAAAAATGTAGTGTTAGAGTGTTCAGCAGAAGTTTGTGGTTACAGGAAAGTGGGTGCGGGAGGGAAGAGGAGTGATTGGTGGAATGATGATGTAAAGAGAGTAGTAAGAGAGAAAAAGTTAGCATATGAGAAGTTTTTACAAAGTAGAAGTGATGCAAGGAAGGAAGAGTATATGGAGAAAAAGAGAGAGGTTAAGAGAGTGGTGAAGCATTGTAAAAAGAGAGCAAATAAGAGAGTGGGTGAGTTGTTATCAACAAATTTTGTTGAAAATAAAAAAAGATTTGGAGTGAGACTAACAAGTTAAGGAAGCTTAGGAAACAAATGGATTTTTCAGTCAAAAATAGGAGAGGAGAGTTATTAAATGGAGAAGATGGGAAGATGGAGGGAATATTTTGAGGAACTGTTGAATGTTGATGAAGATAGGGAAGCTGTGATTTCGTGTATTGGGAAAGGAGGAATAACATCTTGTAGGAGTGAGGAAGAGCCAGTTGTGAGTGTGGGGGAAGTTCTTGAAGCAGTAGGTAAAATGAAAGTGGGTAAGGCAGCTGGGGTCGATGGGATAAAGATAGAAATGTTAAAAGCAGGTGGGGATATAGTTTTGGAGTGGTTGGTGCTATTATTTAATAAATGTATGGAAGAGGGTAAGGTACCTAGGGATTGGCAGAGAGCATGCATACTTCCTTAGTATAAAGGCAAAGAGGACAAAAGAGAGTGCAAAAATTATAGGGGGAAAAGTCTGTTCAGTATACCTGGTAAAGTGTATGGAAGAGTTATTATTGAAAGAATTAAGAGTAAGACGGAGAATAGGATAGCAGATGAACAAGAAGGCTTTTGGAAAGGTAGGGGGTGTGTGGAGCAGGTGTTTACAGTGAAACATATAAGTGAACAGTATTTAGATAAGACTAAAGAGGTTTTTGTGGCATTTATGGATTTGGAAAAGGCGTATGACAGGGGGGATAGGGGGCAATGTGGCAGATGTTGCAGATGTATGGTATAGGAGGTAGGTTACTGAAAGCAGTGAAGAGTTTTTACGAGGATAGTGAAACCCAAGTTAGAGTATGTAGGAAACAGGGAGATTATTTCCCAGTAAAAGTAGGCCTTAGACAAGGATGTGTGATGTCACCATGGTTGTTTAATATATTTATAGATGGGGTTGTAAGAGAAGTAAATGCGAGGGTCTTGGCAAGAGGCGTGGAGTTAAAAGATAAAGAATCACACATAAAGTGGGAGTTGTCACAGTTGCTCTTTGCTGATGACACTGTGCTCTTGGGTGATTCTGAAGAGAAGTTTCAGAGGTTGGTGGATGAATTTGGTAGGGTATGTAAAAGAAGAAAATTGAAAGTGAATACAGGAAAGAGTAAGGTTATGAGGATAACAAAAAGATTAGGTGATGAAAGATTGGATATCAGATTGGAAAGAGAGAGTATGGAGGAGGTGAATGTATTCAGATATTTGGGAGTGGACGTGTCAGCGGATGGGTCTATGAAAGATGAGGTGAAATATAGAATTGATGAGGGGAAAAGGGTGAGCGGTGCACTTAGGAGTCTGTGGAGACAAAGAACTATGTCCTTGGAGGCAAAGAGGGGAATGTATGAGAGTATAGTTTTACCAACGCTCCTGTATGGATGTGAAGCATGGGTGATGAATGTTGCAGCGAGGAGAAAGAAGGCTGGAGGCAGTGGAGATGTCATGTCTGAGGGCAATGTGTGGTGTGAATATAATGCAGAGAATTCGTAGTTTGGAAGTTAGGAGGAGGTGCGGGATTGCCAAAACTGTTGTCCAGAGGGCTGAGGAAGGGTTGTTGAGGTGGTTCAGACATGTAGAGAGAATGGAGCGAAACAGAACAACTTCAAGAGTGTGTCACTCTGTAGTGGAAGGAAGGCGGGGTAGGGGTTGGCCTAGGAAATGTTGGAGGGAGGGGGTAAAGGAGGTTTTGTGTGCGAGGGGCTTGGACTTCCAGCGGGCATGCGTGAGCGTGTTTGATAGGAGTGAATGGAGACAAATGGTTTTTAATACTTGACGTGCTGTTGGAGTGTGAGCAAAGTAACATTTATGAAGGGGTTCAGGGAAACCGGCAGGCCGGACTTGAGTCCTGGAGATGGGAAGTACAGTGCCTGCACTCTGAAGGAGGGGTGTTAATGTTGCAGTTTAAAAACTGTAGTGCAAAGCACCCTTCTGGCAAGACAGTGATGGAGTGAATGATGGTGAAAGTTTTTCTTTCTCTGGCCACCCTGCCTTGGTGGGAATCGGCCAGTGTGCTAATAAAAAAAAATTGTAATATATATATATATATATATATATATATATATATATATATATATATATATATATATATATATATATATATATATATATATATATATATATATATATATATATAAGCATTAGGAAAGATTAATATAAACCTTGCTTTCTAAAACACTGGGACTGTGAAACAAAGGCTGATTAAAAGCCCACTCTAAAACAAAGTTGTGAGGGTTTAACAAGGTCCCATGTACTCAGTATCCTCTCTTAAATATTGGTCAAACAGGTAAACTTCTGGAAACCAGAACTGCCCATCATAAACACTCAGTCAGGACAGGGCAGGAGTCGAATGTTATCTTTAACCACGTTAGTTCCTGTAATCACCCACTGATGTAGGATGCTGCCCAGATTATTGTAACAAACTTTTCTGTCATAGTAAGAAACATAACTGAATCTTCTCTCTTAAAACACGACAGGAATACCCTATATAACTCATATTATGGGTTATATAAGCTCGATAGCTATTTGGCAGACACTATTGTATACAACCAATAACAATAATGCTATACAAAATCACAGGATTGCTCATTATGCCAGGTGATTTCATGAAGGATTGGTGACGCTCGACCTGTGTCTACGTACCAAAGCTTCATGCTACGTCAATTGTAAATGGTCGTATAATGCGTTTAGCTGTTATTGAATCATAAATAGACAGGTACACAAGATTAAGTGATAACATAGGCAGTATTGTTAAAGGATACCAAAACTAGAAATTTGGATCGTAGAAATATTATCGGAATGGTATAGAAGATTCCCAAGTAGGCATATTAATCAATATTGAGAAGAATGGTAAACAATGTTTAGGAAAACATAAAGAGATACTTCTGAGTACCGCTCGGAACATTCGAGTATCCTACACCAGGATATTTAAATGGACAAAGAGCACATTTATTTCCTTTCTTTTATTAATTAAAAAGGCTACACAGAATAATAGTTATCCATATATATAGTATTCACTGAGAAACGTATTTTCTCAAGTCACATGACCTGTTCTTAGCGGCTAGAAAAGCTTGGGGCTGGCTATTATATCTTCTAATTTCACAATACTTGACATCTCAAAAACCCTCCTACCCCGTATGTGGTGAGGGGGATGCTGGTGGTGCGGGGTTGGGACTAACCATTGCCTCACATTCTGAGAGAGACTGCGGCAGGTGATAAACCCGCACTGCACTACTGTGAGACAACATCACCTCACCCCTTCAGTTGCTGCCTTGCAACATTGCATAGCTCCTGATGACGCACTAAGAAGTGTGAAAGTACTTGAGCTATAGATTTCCAACCCCCGTGGCTTGTCTTGCATAGATAAGATCGCCTGTCTGCGATTGCTTACACATATATGTATATGTCATGCCGAATATATAAAATTTGCGATCTTGGCTTAAATAGCAACGCTCATCTTGCCATATAAGGCAAGCGAAAATTTATGTATGCAAAAATTTCGCAAAAATCGTCGTGAACCTAACTAAAAATGTATATTTCACGGTGTTTGTTTTGTATTAAATTATTGTAAAGGTATCTATAATATATTTAGTTGGATTAGGTTAAAATAAATTACGCTTGTTATAATGAGGTTAGGTAAGTTTTCTAAGATTCTTTTGGTGCAAAATTATAAATTTTTACATTAACATTAATGAAAAAATATATATCTTTAAAAGTATAAGAGAAAATTTGCGAAAGGCCTTAATTTTAAATGAATTCTTGCTAATTGGCCAGTTTTACCTATTAGGCACGACATATATATATATATATATATATATATATATATATATATATATATATATATATATATATATATATATATACATATATACATATATATATATATATATATATATATATATATATATATATATATATATATATATATATATATATATATATATATATATATATATATATATATATATATTACATTAAATTATGGGGAATTAAATTCAAAATGGGAATTGACACAGTTGCTTTCTGCTGATGATACTGTGCTTATGGGATATTCTAAAGAAAAATTGCAAAGGTTAGTGGATGAGTTTGGGAGTGTGTGTAAAGGTAGAAAGTTGAAAGTGAACATAGAAAAGACTAAGGTGATGAGGGTATCAAATGATTTAGATAAAGAAAAATTGGATATTAAGTTGGGGAGGAGGAGTATGGAAGAAGTGAATGTTTTCAGATACTTGGGAGTTGACGTGTCGGCGGATGGATTTATGAAGGATGAGGTTAATCATAGAATTGATGAGGGAAAAAAGGTGAGTGGTGCGTTGAGGTATATGTGGAGACAAAAAACGTTATCTATGGAGGCAAAGAAGGGAATGTATGAAAGAATAGTAGTACCAACACTCATATATGGGTGTGAAGCTTGAGTTGTGAATGATGCAGCGAGGAGGCGGTTGGAGGCAGTGGAGATGTCCTGTCTAAGGGCAATGTGTGGTGTAAATATTATACAGAAAATTCGGAGTGTGGAAAATAGGAGAAGGTATTAGTCAGAGGGCTGAAGAGGGGTTGAGGTGGTTTGGTCATTTAGAGAGAATGGATCAAAATATAATGACATAGAGAGCGTATAAATCTGTAGGGGAAGGAAGGCGGGGTAGGGGTCGTCCTCGAAACGGTTGGAAGGAAGGGGTAAGGGAGTTTTTGTGGGCGAGGGGCTTGGACTTCCAGCAGGCGTGCGTGAGCGTGTTCGATAAGAGTGAATGGAGACGAAAGGTATTTGGGACCTAACTATCTGTTGGAGTGTGAGCAGGGTAATATTTAGTGAAGGGATTCAGGGAAACCGGTTATTTTTGTATAGCCGGACTTGAGTCCTGGAAATGGGAAGTACAATGCCTGCACTCTAAAGGAGGGGGTTCGGGATATTAGCGGTATGGAGGGATATGTTCTGTATCTTTATATGTATATGCTTCTAAACTGTTGTATTCTGAGCACCTCTGCAAAAACAGTGATTATGTTTGAGTGTGGTGAAAGTGTTGAATGATGATGAAAGTATTTTCTTTTTGGACCACCCTGCCTCGGTAGGAGACGGCCGACTTGTTAAATATATATATATATATATACATATATATATATATATATATATATATATATATATATATATATATATATATATATATACATAAATATATATATTTATATATATATATATATATATATATATATATATATATATATATATATATATATATATATATATATATATATATATGTCGTGCCTAATAGGTAAAACTGGCCAATTAGCAAGAATTCATTTAAAATTAAGTCCTTTTGCAAATTTTCTCTTATACGTTTAAAGATATATATTTTTTCATTAATGTTAATGTAAAAAATTATAATTTTGCACCAAAAGAATCTTAGAAAACTTACCTAACCTCATTTTATATATATATATATATATATATATATATATATATATATATATATATATATATATATATATATATATATATATATATATATATATATATATATATTATTTTATTAACACATCGGCCGTTTCTCACAAAGGCAGGGTGGCCCGAAAAAGAAAAACTTTCATCATCATTCACTCCATCACTGTCTTGCCAGAGGGATGCTTACACTACAGTTATAAAACTGCAACATTAACACCCTCCTTCAGAGTGCAGACACTGTACTTCCCATCTCCATGACTCAAGTCCGGCCAGCCAGTTTCCTTGAATCCCTTCATAAATATTTCCTTGCTTGACTCACGAAATCGTAATGACACGATTGCAAATAAACCATACCCCGGCCGGGATTGAACCCGCGGTCAGAGAGTCTCAAAACTCCAGCCCGTCGCGTGGGTTCAATCCCGGACGGGGTATGGTTTGGTTTCCTTGCTTACGCTCTCTCATCACATACCTGCAAGCCCCTACCAAGAAGCTCATTGCTAGTAATCCCTTCCTTAAATCACTTGTTAAAGCAACTGCCCAAGAAGAATTTTCTAGCCTAGCTTGCAGTAATAAGTTATTACAAGTTTGATACACTGATGGATCTAAGCAGGAGTTTTCTGGCAGGGTTGCACCTGCTCTTGTTACCACCTCCCTAGTTAAGAACGATAATAAATTTGTTGATTTAGGAATAAGAATTAACAACTTGGAGTCTATAATACACACTGAATTGTTTGCCATCCTAATGGCGCTAAAGCTAACTTATGACACTGAGCTTGACTCTATCATAATTACTGATTCTATGCCATCACTGTAGGCTCTTGACTCATATAATGACTCTAACAGCATGCTCATTGGAGAAACCAGGCATAGATACTCAAAAATCCAGGAAAAAGAAATTAATGTACAATTGTTATGGATCGCATTACACATTGGATTACTCCTTCATGATAAAGTTGATGTGCTAACCAAGAAGAGTTCTCTGAAGGAGAATGTAGAATATAACTTTGGTAAACCATACCCCCGGCCGGGATTGAACCCGCGGTCATATGGTTTATTTGCAATCGTGTCATTACGATTTCTTAAGTCATGTTTACGGCAGTGAAGGGACTTGAGCTAGAGTTCGTCACGGCCACGCTAGCTGGAGATTCGTCTGTAAAAACTTGCATTTGTGGTCACAGAGGTGCCTGTGCTAACTTTCCTATGGTGTAGAAATATACCTAGTTGGATGAATCTTATTGTGGCTAGCTGGTCTAGTGGCTAGCGCGACGGGCTGGAGTTTTGAGACTCTATGACCGCGGGTTCAATCCCGGCCGGGGGTATGGTTTATTTGCAATCGTGTCATTACGATTTCTTAAGTCATAACTTTGGTAAAACTGTGCCTAGTAGTATTATGAATAATATTAGGAGAGAAGTAAATAATGAAAATGAATGTTATAGGAACGCAATTAGAAGCCTGAGTAGATCTATAACCCACTATGATAACATGAACGGTGATAAGTATGTTTATGGAGCAACTTGCAAAGTGAAAAGACTGACTGATGTTGTAGTGGCCAGGCTTAGGTTTGGTTACAAGTACTTCTGGCAGTTTGGGAAACATACAGATGATGATCAAGCCAAATACAAATTATGTGGGCAAGCCTATGGTCACTGTCTTGAACGCTATGTGCTTAATTGTCCACATATTGAGGGAATATAGAGATAATATAATAACGGATGTGACATATCAAGATATCTTATAAATGAAAATAAGATACCAGATATAGAAAGCAAATTTCCTAAATTTGCTTGTAACAGGTAAGTGAACTGCAGATATAAATCCAAATGTACTCCTGTTAACCTATTTGGGGACTTGTTCCTAGGTCTTTCGTGTATGCGTGTGCTGTTGCGCTACCATCCACAGGACGTATACGGGGTACACAATAAACTAGCCACTTCGGTGGCAAAATCTAAAAATCTAATCTTATCCATTCCTGGATATTAATGCTTCTCACTCTCTTGAGCTTCGAAAGAATGTTCCAGCACTACCAACCGCAACCTCTTGAATACAAATCTCAGAAGTATTCGCCTAGTACAGCACCTCCAACGACAATCCCTCACTACCACAGGTATCAGATGCTGTTTTATCACTGGACGATGTCGATCACATAAGTTATCTTTTACTTACAGACAAGCGCAGACCAGATTCAGTAAAACTGTTCAGTACAAATTCTGCACTCACAACGAGAAGAAAGGGACCGAAGAACTGTTAGCTGAATCGAAGGACGAATTCAATAAACAGAATGAATTCTATCATGTGTCTTACCTCAATAAGGCAACTTTCACCAGATTAAGAAATGGTACTAGAATGTCATGAAAGAGATGTTATAACTGACTTGAGAGCTGAGGCCACTTTAGGTATCATAAGAAAATCACCATTACAGGATTTACTCGTTGAAACTCGCTTCATGTGAATGATTTCTCACATTATCCAAAACATTATTTTACAGTATTTACGTTTTAGGTGTTACCTGAACCCATCTTTGTACATAAAACTTTAAATGCTTTATGGTAGTGTTCATCACCATTATAATACCTACCAAAGCCTGAACCTCTTTGATTACTTTAACTCAAGTCACCAAAGTAGTAGTGCTACAGTTTAACTAGTCAATACCACGCCAACATAAGACATTTCCATAAAGTCCTTACTGACATCATCACATTCAACATAATGGCAGAACAATGTACCCTCCTCACGTACACGATCCAGCGTATCCGTCACCTGTTTGTCACCGAGCCTCCTGTGTTACTTCACACTGTTAGAAACCCTTGTATCCATGTGTACTCTGGAAAATGTGCGGAAAACAAACTGCTGCAACTGCACTGAACCTCATATGCATGTTCTTCTGTTCACTTATGTATAAATGTATGTTTCTATATATTAATATGTAAGTTCTTTGGAGCATGTAATATGGATATGTCTCACCTGCTAGTCTCTTGATTTACATACATACTTTCTGATTTAGAAATGAAAGTATTTCTCCCAGTATTTCTCCCAACACTGGAAAGGATGTGAAGGCCCACAAGTTTTGAGACACACCAGTACTTGGGGCTCAGTGACAGTGAAGCGAGTGGGGCTGGTGAAGAAAAGCAGATCTTGTGTTGAATACGACGTTTCACATACAAGAATCTTAATCAAGTATTTGATTGAAAGTCTCGTAGGTAAAACGTCGCATTTAACAAATGGCTTACTTTTATAACGCTATTTGTTCTTTTTTTCAGTGCTTGTTTTCATATCTCCTCACTCCTAGTAGGTAGCCTAATGCAAAGAAATGTTGCGGAATGGGAGACAGTCCTTGACCCTACTCCCTTTGTAGCTCTATAAATACTTCACAAGCATCGACGCACCTGGAAGGGAATATTTTCATTGCCTCCTAGCTGTCTTAAATCTTCGGGAAAAGCTGTAGAATGTAAGATCTGACTTATCAGTTTTCCGATTACTTCAACCAACAGCACACCAAGCAGTAGTTTCAATAGTTGTCAATGGACTCTTTTTCATCCGGTATGATGAGTCTATAACCAGTGACTTCAAGTGCGAAAACTCAATAGCTACCCCCGCCTTTCCTATAGGAAAATATACAGGTAGAAACTTCAATTTTAAAAAGATCGATATAGAACACGAGATAGATTATAAAAGTTTATACAAGCGAGAGGTTTATAATAAAATTATAAAGGGGAAAACTAATTAAGATAAGAAATGTGTAAGTCTTCTTCAACGGTTCTCAAGACAAAGCAGCAACAAGAAGAGCAATAGAGTAGAGATGGATATCTTTAACATACTACTGGATTGATTTGATATTTAACATGATATCAGTTGAGAATCTGGGGAGAAACAATCGGATTGATGTTGTACTCAAAAGAATGACACAATGAAACAGATTTATTACATAATAGCCAGTTCCATCGAAAGAACCATTGCTAAATTGTTTAAGTCTTTAAATAGATAGATGACAGAGGTACTGGTATGTGTGAGAAACATGGGGGTTGTAATGGTAGGGACTGAAGGAGGAAGAATTGCCGAGATATGTTAGGAAAACGTTCACAAAACTTGATAGTTCATAAAATAGTTGCTAATAATAACAAGAGAACTGGAGTGCAAACACTGAGGAAGGAGGATATACACATAGCCGGAGCGCAAGAAATAAAGTAGATGAACTAGCACAATTTTCATGTATTGGGAACAGATACTGTAATAGCCGAAAGCTAGTTCATTCTGAAAAAAATAGGAACATGACTCACGAAATCGTAATGACACGATTGCAAACAAACCATACCCCGGCCGGGATTGAACCCGCGGTCAGAGAGTCTCATGCCTGCTGAAGACTACATATAGCGATACAGATTTTCCGAAATCTGATGTAAGTTTACATCAGAAACGATTTGAAGGTGGAAGGGACTGACACAGAATCTGTTTATCTGCAGTTTGTCATAGTGCATAAAAGCTAATCTTAGGTGTGATCTACAAATTCCCAAACCTAGGCAGTGACAATAGTAAATTTCTTTGGGACGAAACTGCTAGAGAATCTTGATAAGAAAAATATTTTTTAATGAGATTTTAACTTTAGCCAAAGTGACTGAAGCATTCTGGCAGGAGTGCTTTCTAAAGCAGTTTGTGTCAGAAGTAACTAGATGAAATATTCTGCTGAACTTTGTTCTGGCAAACAAAGAATCTCTGGTAAATTATCTTGTGGCTAATAAAGAGCTTTCAGAAAGCGAACACAGATCACACCGTTTCAATTTCTCATAGAATTTAATAATGATAAAGTCAGGGTTAGCAATTTTTAGGCTGCAGACTATATTGGCCTAAGGAATTACCTGAGTATGATAAATCTGGGAAACCTGACTTGGGATTATTTTGTGGGAAACTGGGCAGATGGTGGTGGTGGCTTTCTATCTGTGTGGCCTTTTCTTAAGAACTGCACAATCTTCTCAATCCTCTTTTTTTTAAACTGGGAAATTAGATCAAATCTAAATAACCCTGACAGATTAGAAAGATATTTACAGTCGAATCAGAGGAGGAAAGGGGTCACTTTATTGACCAATTTATTCAACTTAAGAGACAAGTAAAAAAAAAGGAATAAAAAAGTCAGAAAGTAATATCAAATTTAGTTTGTGAGGAACGGGTTTCTTTCAGGGAAGAGATATACTCACATGTAACTGTGGTGAGCTCACTGCTAGTATAACATATGTAACATATATTCTTTCTGTTTACACAAGAGAATACAGATGAAATCCCAGAAATCAGTATTTGAACAGATCAGGACGAGAATAAATTATGCAAGATCAAAGTCACTAGCGAGATGGTTCTTGGACAACTGGTCGAATTGAACTCCAACAAGTCAGCAGGTCATGACGTGCTGGTTTTAATGGAATGTAAAGGTGAGACACAATTAACTCGTACATAGGAGAAAGAAATTTACGACTACGTTTTGGTCCTACTTGGTCCATAAACTAGTCACACACTAGTGTGTGAATAGTTAACATTAAGCCGTTAACTACTCACATTAGGCCGTTAACTACTCACATTAGGCCGTTAACTACTCACAAATTAGCGTGTGACTAGCTAACGGCACAAGTAGGACCGAAACGTCGGCCTGAGTTTCATTCTCTTAAGAACATAAGAACATAAGAACATAAGAAAGGAGGAACACTGCAGCAGGCCTGTTGGCCCATACTAGGCAGGTCCTTTACAATTCATCCCACTAACAACATTTGACCAACCCAATTTTCAATGCGGGTTATCTGTGTACTTTTCCAGTCACGATGTTGTGCCTTTTGGTTTTTAATGTAAAGATGAGCTAGCAAGCTACTAGCTAGTCTAGTCAATAGATCGTCGCTAAATTCAGGTATCGTACCAGTTTGCTGAAAAATTTCAAAGATGCCAATTTATAAAGTGAGAGATAAGTTCTTAGCTCAAATTATGGATCACCGTGGATGCAAGTAGAAGTCACCGTGACACATAATTTAATCAATGAATCTCAGCACGATTTTACAAAGAGACGTTCTTGTCTTACGAATTTAACAACCTTTCTTCACATAGATATTCGCAGCAGTAGACCACGACAAAGTTTACGTTATTATGTATATGGACTTTAGCAAAGATTTTTGACGGAGTTCCACACAGGAGGGTAATGAAACAGCAGCACATGGTATAGGAGGAAACATCTCCTGGGTCGAGGCTTACAGATAAGCAACAATTTACGTTAATGAGAAAAAAAAAAACGGAATGGGGACCAGTTACATGTGGTGTGCGGCAGAACCCTCATGCTCACAGGCCACATGAATGACAGCCGAGGGTTGCTGATGACACTTAAATGGACAATCAGATAACTTTTGATGAGAGCATTAGAAAGCAGTAAGTTTACCTGGATAGGCTGATGTGGTTGGAAAAGTGGCAGATGCAGTTCCATGTAAGATTCTAAGTTTAGAAAAAGAAAATGATTATAGTATTTATAATCTAAATAATGTAGGTCATAGTCGGATGAAATTTGAAAGAAGTGTTGGTTTCATATTAAGTAGAATAAATAATAAAATTCCTAAGGGTTCATTGAACTTCATTCTATGTCCTTGATTAGGCCTCATTTAGATAATGCTGCTCAGCTCTGGTCTGTGTATTACTGTATGTACATAAATGCACTGGAAGATATGCAGAGAAGGATTAGGAAGTCGATCCCATATATCAGAAACCTTTCCTGCGAAGATACGTTAAGGGCGATGTACCTGCATTCCGGAAATACTTAGCAACAGAGGACATATGATTGAAATGTATCAAAAGAAAACAGGAATAATGTAGATATAAATATCTAACCTGTACAGGACCTGCAGCAGTGGATTCACGTTAGACAAATTTAGATTTAGAAATGATATAGGGAAGTATTGACTGGGCAGTAGAGTTTTAGACGAGTTCACAAACTCCCAGGTAAAGTTATGAAGGCGAAATATTTCGTGGCTTTAAATATAGATTAAACGGGTATACAAGTGGATGTGTCTGGGTGTGAGTCACACCTGCCTAGCATGAACCAATAGGCATACTGCAGTATTACTCAATACTGAATGTCTTGTATAGATAAATGCTGTATTTAAAATATTAACATGAGAAAAGTTAAAGTAATGAGGGTATAAAAATGTTTTATTAAGTAATACAAAATATAAATATATTTATTTAAGTTCACATTTTATTGTTAAATGAAAATTAATGACTATTGACCACATGAGGAGTCATCAAAGCTGCTTATAATCTCACCGCCACCGGTCAAGAATAATTTAAATTATTTTGTTTTTTATTAACACACTGGCCGAGTCCCACGAAGGCAGGGTGGCCCGAAAAAAAGGAAAACTTTCACCATCATTCACTCCATCACTGTCTTGCCAGAAGGGTGCTTTACACTACAGTTTTTAAACTGCAACATTAACACCCCTCCTTCAGAGTGCAGGCACTGTACTTCCCATCTCCAGGACTCAAGTCCGGCCTGCCGGTTTCCCTGAACCCCTTCATAAATGTTACTTTGCTCACACTCCAACAGCATGTCAAGTATTAAAAACCATTTGTCTCCATTCACTTCTATCAAACACGCTCACGCATGCCTGCTGGAAGTCCAAGCCCCTCGCACACAAAACCTCCTTTACCCCTTCCCTCCAACCTTTCCTAGGCCGACCCTTACCCCGCCTTCCTTCCACTACAGACTGATACACTCTTGAAGTCATTCTATTTCGCTCCATTCTCTCTACATGTCCAAACCACCTCAACACCCCTTCCTCAGGCCTCTGGACAACAGTTTTGGTAATCCCGCACTTCCTCCTAACTTCCAAACTACGAATTCTCTGCATTATATTCACACCACACATTGCCCTCAGACATGACATCTCCACTGCCTCCAGCCTTCTCCTCACTGCAACATTCATCACCCATGTTTCACACCCATATAAGAGCGTTGGTAAAACTATACTCTCATACATTCCCCTCTTTGCCTCCAAGGACAAAGTTCTTTGTCTTGACAGACTCCTAAGTGCACCGTTCATCCTTTTCCTTCATCAATTCTATGATTCACCTCATCTTTCATAGACCCATCCGCTGACACGTCCACTCCCAAATATCTGAATATATTCACCTCCACCATACTCTCTCCCTCCAATCTGATATCCAATCTTTCATCACCTAATCTTTTTGTTATCCTCATAACCTTACTCTTTCCTGTATTCACTTTCAATTTTCTTCTTTTACATACCCTACCAAATTCATCCACCAACCTCTGCAACTTCTCTTCAGAATCTCCCAAGAACACAGTGTCATCAGCAAAGAGCAACTGTGACAACTCCCACTTTATGTGTGATTCTTTATCTTTTAACTCCACGCCTTTTGCCAAGACCCTCGCATTTACTTCTCTTACAATCCCATCTATAAATATATTAAACAACCACGGTGACATCACACATCCTTGTCTAAGGCCTACTTTTACTGGGAAATAATCTCCCTTTTTCCTACGTACTCTAACTTGAGCCTCACTATCCTCGTAAAAACTCTTCACTGCTTTCAGTAACCTACCTCCTACACCATACACCTACAACATCTGCCACATTGCCCCCCTATCCACCCTGTCATACGCCTTTTCCAAATCCATAAATGCCACAAAAACCTCTTTAGCCTTATCTAGATACTGTTCACTTATATGCTTTACTGTAAACACCTGGTTCACACACCCCCTACCTTTCCTAAAGCCTCCTTGTTCATCTGCTATCCTATTCTCCGTCTTACTCTTAATTCTTTCAATAATAACTCTACCATACACTTTACCAGGTATACTCAACAGACTTATCCCCCTATAATTTTTGCACTCTCTTTTGTCCCCTTTGCCTTTATGCAAAGGAACTATGCATGCTCTCTACCAATCCCTAGGTACCTTACCCTCTTCCATACATTTATTAAATAATTGCACCAACCACTCCAAAACTATATCCCCACCTGCTTTTAACATTTCTCTCTTTATCCCATCAATCCCGGCTGCCTTACCCCCTTTCATTTTACCTACTGCCTCACGAACTTTCCCCATACTCACAACTGGCTCTTCCTCACTCCTACAAGATGTTATTCATCCTTGTCCTGTACACGAAATCACAGCTTCTGAGCAAATAAACACATTCATCTCTCAGTGTACATATCCTGAGTCAATACCTGTTGACAATACTGAGACAGGTGTATCAACAGTCTTAATGGCGCATATACACCTGTTCCCATCATTTAGAAATATCTTAATCCCTAAAATAAAAATTAAAATACTCCGTGTATATACACTCACAATCAAACCTCACAATATATATATATATATATATATATATATATATATATATATATATATATATATATATATATATATATATATATACATATATATATATATATATATATATATATATATATATATATATATATATATATATATATATATATATATATATATACATATATATATATACATATATACATATATATATATATATAGGTAGTAGGTTGGTAGACAGCACTCACCCAGGGAGGTACTACCCTCCTGCCAAGTGAGTGTAAAACGGAAACCTGTAATTGTTTTACATGATGGTAGGATTGCTGCTGTCCATTTTTCTGTCTCATAAACATGCAAGGTTTCAGGTACGTCTTGCTACTTCTACTTACACTTAGGTCACACTACACATACATGTACAAGCATATATGTATATACACACCCCTCTGGGTTTTCTTCCATTTTTCTTACTAGTTCTTGTTCTTGTTTATTTCCTCTTACCTCCATGGGGAAGTGGAACAGAATTCTTCCTCCGTAAGCCATGCGTGTTGTAAGAGGCAACTAAAATGCCGGGAGCAAGGGGCTAGTAACCACTTCTCCTGTATATATTACTAAATGTAAAAGGAGAAACTTTCGTTTTTCCTTTTGGGCCACCTTGCCTTGGTGGGATACGGCCGGTGTGTTGTAAGAAAGAAAGAAAGATATGTATATGTATATATATATATATATATATATATATATATATATATATATATATATATATATATATATATATATATATATATTTATATATATATATATATATATGTGTGTGTGTGTGTGTGTGTGTGTGTGTGTGTGTGTGTGTGTGTGTGTGTGTGTGTGTGTGTGTGTGTGTGTGTGTGTGTGTGTGGTGTCGAATATGTAAAACTGGTCAATTAGCAAGAACTCATTTAAAATTAAGTACTTTCGAAAATTTTCTTTTATACTTTTAAAGATATATTTTTTTCATTAATGTTAATGTAAAAATTTATAATTTTGCACCAAAAGAATCTTAGAAAACTTACCTAACCTTATTATAACAAGAGTAATTTATTTTAGCCTAACCCAGCTAAATATATTTTAAATTTGTTTACAATAATTTATTACTAAACAAACTCAGTGAAATATATTTTTTTCGTTAGGTTCAGAATGATTTTGGCGACATTATTGTATACACAAATTTTCACTTGTCTTATATGGCAAGATGAGCCTTTCTATTTAAGCCAAGATCGCAAGTTCTGCCTATTCGGCACGACATATATATATATATATATATATATATATATATATATATATATATATATATATATATATATATATATATATATATATATATATATATATATATATATATATATATATATATATATATATACATTTCATGCCCGTCAATAACAGGGTTAACTGACTGGTTAATTGGGTTCAAAGACTATCGACTGCACTAAGGCCATTAAGGACCGAATGTAGTCGATAGACTTTGAAGAGGATAAATGTATAAACGTTATACAAGAATATTTTAATTCCTACAATAGGAAACAAAGAAAACTAATTATACATACACTGAGAGACATATACCTCACGGCGCGTATATCCTGCTCGTCAAGAGCAAAATATTCAAGTGTATCCATGTTTAATCACATTTCCTACGATAAATTCGGCGACGCTCAGTGGAAATATTTCTAATTAATTTAATTGGTTTAATTAAAAAGAGATTTCTAATAATTAACTTTACATTAGAAAATAAGTCTTAATTAACATGGGAAAGTAAAGCTGGATAACAAGATTTTTGAACACATTAGGTATGGTAAATATTACACAGCTCACTTAAAAAACGATCAGAATTCACCTGATTTGGCAATCAACGCAGGTTTCATTTCTTTCTCGTGATGCAGTGCTTTGATTCTCTCTTATGACAGCAACGACGAAAATACTATCTTGCGCGTGTGTATGTTGACAGATGTTTAGCGCAGAGTAACACTTACATAACAGTCCTCTTGAGTAAGCTTTTCTAATTTCTTTCTGTCTCGACGTCGAAGCTCAGTATTACTTCCATGACTTGTTCTAGAGATTAACTTCAGGATATGTGAGGGAAAAACGTCAAACATATAATGATCACATAACATTATTCTTTCCCAGTATTCAAGAATTATCCTCTCCCAGTATATAAAGGACTATCATCTTCCTGTCTATAAAGGGCAATCCTCTCCTTGTCTATAAAGGACTATCCTCTCCAAGTCTATAAAGTCTATAAAAGACTATCATCTCCCAGTCTATAAAGGACTATCCTCTCCCTGTCTATAAAGAACAATCATCTCCTTGTCTATAAAGTACTGTCCTCTTCAAATCTATAAAGGACTATCCTCTCCAAGTCTATAAAGGACTATCATCTCCCAGTTTATAAAGAACTATCCTCTCCCTGTCTATCAAAGACTATCCTCTCCTAGTCTTTCATGGACTATCCTCTCTCAGTCTTTAAAGAACTTTCTTCTCCCTTTAGTTAAAGGACTATCCTCTCCCAGTCTTTAAATGACCATCCGCTCCCTGTCTGTAAAGGACAATCGTCTCCCAATTATTTAAGGACTATCATCTCGCAGTCTGGTTAAAGGAGAGTCCTCCTCCAATCTTGGTAAGACTATCTTTTTCCTCTCATCTCATCTCATCTGGTGGCATCTTCTGGTTCCTTCATAAATAACTTAACTCGGGGGAGGAAAGAGGGAGAGCAGAAATGGAAGGAGGACGAGGTTGACGTCTCCCATCAAGAAAGAATTAATGTTAAAATTCCCTGTCAAACTATTTTCATTAAATTTCCGTCAGATAACTATGAGATCTATATTCATTATCAAAATGTTAAGAACAGCGAATCTAATCTAGAAATGGTCTCAGAGCTTCGCAAATCATTACGAGGAAAAGAGTGAAAAGAGTGAATGCTCAGAGACTGAGCTTTCCGCTCACCCAGCATCTAAATGTCAATCAAGACTTATACATTAGGGCTTCGTCTGTGAGGCCAGTTCACCTCGAACTTTCATAAATATCGGATTTAGGTTTTTCACTGAACAGACTTTACGCTCTTAGTTACCCTGACAACACAAAACATCGATAGGGTGAATAGTTAAGGCTAAGATGGTTTCATTATAAGAATGAAGTTCTCTCTGTATTTTCAGCATGTGATCATATCTCTCGTTAGCTTGTATTTTATCAGTTTAAATAATGTATGAAGGGTTGATAGAATTTTTCTACGTAGGTTACAAGTCCTAAAAATGAGTTTCTTTATGGAATAAAAATTCCATCATGTCTCAGCAGAAATTCCCGAGTCTCTTCATTACTACTACGTAACAATGGGGACAAATTCGAACCATGACAGTACTACAGTATTATATGCATCATAAATACAGATGTCAAGAACAAGAGGGCTTGGGAGTTTTTCAAGTGGAAAAAATGGAACAACTAATAACCAAGAAATAAAAAAAAAAGTAATATGAAGAGTAAGGATTTTAATAAAACCTTTAATGAAGCTAACAAGAAAGAAAAACAAAATCATACTAAACAAAGCTAATGAATAAAATTCATTCCTCGACCGGAAGGGAAATCGCACTGGTCAAGATGATAGAGACAGAACTTCCAGTTGAGATCATATTAGTTCTTGAGAGTTGCTCGTCAAGATGACAGCTCTCAGTACTTTATGACAGACCGGTTAGGAATGCAACACTGAGCCACAGGCGAGTGACTGCTGTCTTGAAGAAAAAGGTTGACCAGGAGGTGGAGGTATATCATAGTCATTTAGACACCTCACTGATGAAACATGTATATAACTGACGAGATTATTTAAGACCACACTTAAGTATGTACGCAGCAGAACATAGTAAAAATCCATTCCCATCCAGTTCTCTCTCTCTCTTTCTCTCTCTCTCCATGGGAAAACAACAAGTTAAAGTTGAAAGCCTAGACACTAGGTAATATTTTATTAAAGTAATCAACTTGAAGGCTTCACCACACCAGAATATTACAACACCACTAAGCTTTCGTAGAGTCATAAAACATGAAAGGAAAGGAAGAAAAACCTCTTAAGAATATAGAGGAAAGACAGCAGAAACAGAAACAGAAAAATTAATAGAATTCCTTCATCGAAGACCCCAACAACCGCTGTACAATCACA